>NC_139903.1:690000-842500 GCF_905171665.1 Trachurus trachurus
GAGCCACAAACCTTTTCCCTGTGGCTGTTGATCCTGACTCAAACTGGAGGAGGAAGATTTTTAGTATTTTACTTTTTATTGATCTTCTTTCTTTCTTTCTTTTACATCGTTTTTTTAATATAATTCTGCTGTTTTTAAGATCGAGGCCTCAAATCTGAAAAATGTCAAACAAAAACAAAACTAAAAACAGAATAGAAATAAATAAAAAAAACACAAATTACTGTAAATTTAGAGTCACACTTAATCCGCACTAAATAAAATAAAAATTAACGTCCTATAATAATATCAATAGAACAGGCCTGATAGCGGTCGGAGCAGCGGCCTGCAGTAGAATAACACACAGCCCATAATAAACACAGGGCCGGCCCTAAACTGAATCTTTATCTTGGTGCCCTCTATTATTACTGCCAATAAGACTATTTCATTTTTTACGATTCATCCTGGCAGGTTTTGACCCATCTATGGTTTTTATTCTGAAATGGCGCTGGGTTGATTTACATTTAATCTTCAAACTGATATAGTAGCTACTGGGATGCTGAACGTCACCTATAGGTCGACTAAAAGCAACAAAATAAACCAACAGACAATGCATAAACGCATTTTTTTTTTTTGTTTCAAATATAGACTGCAACAGAAAAGTGCAACAACAATTTGAAATGCAACAATAATTAAAGTTTTTTTTGTAATTACGCAGAGTTTCTCTAAGGATCGACAAAAGTTACGCACTTACAATTTGGGCCCCAAACCGGCTCAGCCCATAATAAACAGTAGATATTAACACTGATGAATAAAAATAATAAATGTAGAAAATACTCACTCAGACCAGACAAACAACAATAAGGATCAATAGAGTAAATCGATCATCGATCAGCTGATCGTCTCCCTCTCTGTCCTCGCTCAACCTCCCCAGAGTCTCCAGCTGCTCCACGTTGCTCCGTTTTATACCAATATAGCCCATAATTAATATTGCATCCATCGTCATTACTTAATAATTTCAAAGCCCACGCACGAAATAACCCAGTGACACGACACGACACGACACGACACGAGGGGGCATCCATAATTAACACGGCGCTAATTAGACAGGAAGTCCGTTGTTATTTCCGCTGCGCTTCAATTCAATTCTATCATAAACAGGAAAATACATATTTAATAAACCAACTGCGAGTCTCAATACGACGACAAAGTGTTTACAAAGGTTTCATCACCGTCTGTGTGTGAGCTGACACACATAAACACACACACACAGACACACACATTCAGGATTCACTGTAATAATAATAACGATGATGATAATTATAATAATAATAATAATAATAATAAAGTCGCTGCATCAGAGGATTTTTTATAAAATAACCAATAATTTATTCACTTTAAACTTCACACATTAATTAATTCGTTTTTTTTTTTCTTCAAGTGAAACCAATAAGTGAGGAAAAATAATCAATACTTAAATCAGGTGACGTTTGCCTCTATATAGGCTACTGTAGCTATATATATACTGTATATATGTAAATAAATAATAATATATTGAGCTATATAATAAATATATAGCTCACCTGTTAATGATCCAAAAAAAACACGTTCACATCAAAATACTCAAATAGCAGCGTCAGGACGGTGAGAGTCTGTTTGTGCGTCAGTCCGTAGAGAGTGAGAGATTGATTGATTCATTGATTGATCAGAGTCTCATCGATCATCCCATAATAATAATAATCCACTGGAGAGAAAAAAATCTCTCTAAGAAGAAGAGGTGAAGGTGTGATGTGACGGTGTGCAGCAGCTCTCACCTCCTCCATCGATAATACTCCAAAAAAATAATAATCCTTTGAAGAAGTGAGTCCACGTCCCTGAATGTGACCAAGTGTGAATTTATACTGAGTGAAACAAACACGATCAACATCATCATCATCATCACCCTCCATCCCTCACTGCAAAGACTCAGATATCTCACCAAGAATATTTGTCTTATTTCTAGTCAAAACTAATCTAATTCTACTTAAAATAAGACTCATCACATTAAAAGCAGCTTGTTTTTAGACACTTTTTACTTCTTTCAAGCAGATTTTCACTTGAAATAAGTAGAGTATAAGCACAAAAAATTTGCTTTCACTGGCAGATTTTTCTTATTTCAAGTGAAAATACGTTTAAAAGAAGTGAAAATGATCTAAAAACAAGTTAATTTTTAGGTGATAAAGTCTTATTTTAAGTGGAAAGAGATTAGTTTTGACTAGAAATGAGACATTTTGACTAGAAATAAGACAAATATTCTTGGAAAGATTTTGAGTTTTTTGCAGTGTGCTCCCTCCCTCTCCGATCTATACACTGCAAAAACTCAAAAATATTTGTCTTCATTCTTGTCAAAATGTCTCATTTCTAGTCAAAACTAATCTCTTTCCACTTAAAATAAGACTCATCACCTAAAAGTAGCCTGTGGCTACAATCCGGCGTGTTTACGATTGTTTTCGTCCATGAACTCGCATTGTCCCATTTTAAAAATAAATTGAATTGAATTGAAATGAACTTGTTTTTAGATCATTTTCACTTGTTTCAAACTAATTTTCACTTGAAATAAGTAGAAAAATCCTCCAGTGAAAGCAAGTTTTTTGTGCTTGTAATAAGAAAGAAAAACTTGCTCCACTATCAGATTTTTCTACTTATTTCAAGTGAAAATCTGCTTGAAAGAAGTAAAAAAAAAAAGTGTCTAAAAACAAGCTGCTTTTTATGTGATGAGTCTATTTTTAAGTAGAATGAGATTTGTTTTGACTAGAAGAAATAAGACAAATATTCTTGGAAAGGTTTTGAGTTTTTTTGCAGTGCTCTGCTCCCTCCCTCTCAGATCTATACCCGATCATCTGAGGATCGAGGAAGAAGAGGAGGAGGAAGAGGAGGAGGAGGAGTTGTGCAGCAGAGTTAATCCGTCAGATTATTAATCATCAGTCATTATTAATCTTGAAGCGGATCGAGCCTCAGTGAACCGCCGAGTACTTCATCCTCTTCTGTTTCTGCCGCTGGTTGCAGAACCAGACCCGCACCACGTTCTTCTTCAGGTCCAGCTTCTCCGCGATGGCCGCGATCTTCTCGGACGACGGCCGCGGCTGGATGGCGAAGTACGCCTCCAGGGAGCGCTTCTCCGGCGCCGCGATGGAGGTGCGCTTCCTTTTCCTGTCCCCGCCGAGCCCCCCCACGCTGAACGGGTCGGGCTTGTTGCTCCGCTCGCGGTGCGCCGCCTCGGCCTCCTCCAGCCAGGCCTGCAGCACCGGCTTCAGCGCGATCATGTTGTTGTGGGACAGCGTCAGGGACTCGAACCTGTATATAGATATATATTTTTTAGGGGTGGGAGAAAAAATCGATTCACATAAATATCACAATATCTTTTTTGACGATTTTTAAATCGCATTTGTTTGCCTTTTTTAAAATACAGAGAGTACAGGTTTTGAAAAGGGTTTAAGTTCACTTTATAATGGAGTATGTTAATTTATAGAATCCTACAGTATTTGTGTGCAGATAAATGTTAAAAATGCTTAAGACTAAAAATCATCGAGAGAATCGGCAATATCGTAGAATCACAATTTAAATCGAATCGGGAGAAAAGCGTATCGTCCCATAAGACTCATCACCTAAAAATTAACTTGTTTTTAGACAATTTGCACTTGTTTCAAACACATTTTTATTTGAAATAAGTAGAAAAATCTGCCAGTGGAAGCAGTTTTTTGTGCTTGTAATAAGAAAGAAAAACTTGCTCTTTTCTACTTATTCCAAGTGAAAATCTGCTTGAAAGACGTAAAAAAAAAAGTGTCTAAAAACAAGCTGCTTTTTAATGTGATGAGTCTTATTTTAAGTAGAATGAGATTTGTTTTGACTAGAAATTACATTTTTGACTAGAAATAAGACAAATATTCTTGCTAAGATACTTGAGTTTTTGCAGTGTAATGCTGCATTAGCATCAAAATAAAGAAGGCTAAATAAAAAACGAAAATACATATTAGTCTAAGAAAAAAAAAGGAAAAGTTAGGGGGAGGGGCCCACTTTAGTATTCTTTAAGGGGGCCCAGAATTCCTAGCAATGGCCCTGGTTATATGGACAAATACTGCTGCACGGAGCCCCGCTGTAACTCAGAGAAGCCACGGAGGACTCTGAAACTTCTCCCAGCCCCTTTTTAGTCCACATGAGGGGGAGTAGCCTATAGATAATGAGTGAAATTTGAATTTTGGGTGAACTATCCCTTAATTAATTAATATGCATTGTCCTATCCCGACCAAATAAATAATAAAGAAATAAATAAAGTAAAGTGAAGAACCTGCAGATGGTGCTCTGGCTCAGTGAGCCCACGCCGGGGATCTTGAGGTTGGCCAGCGCCGAGCCCACGTCGGCCTGCGTCACGCCGAGCTTGATCCTCCGCTGCTTGAAGCGCTCGGCGAAGGCTTCCAGCTCGCGCGGGTCCGACTCCACGACGTCGCCGTGCACGGACAGGGAGTGCGCGTGCACGTGGTGTTGATGGTGTTGAGCCTGTTGAGCCATGCTGGCCATAGCCTGGTGCAGCTGGCCCATGGTGGTCTGCAGCTGGTGGTGGTGGTGGTGGTGGTGATGGGGGTTTAGCGGCTCTGGAGCTCCCATCAGGCTGGAGGAGAGCTGCTCCAGAAGGTCCCCGGCCTCGAGGCTCTGGTGGTGGTGGTGGTGGTGGAAGGAGGAGAGAGTGGAGGAAGAGGAGGAGGTGGAGGAAGAAGAGGAGGTGCAGGGGACTACACTGTTCATGGTGTGGTAAGTCACGTCCGGTTTGAACGGCTGCTGGTGATGCTGGTGGTGACTCTTAGACACGATGCTGTCCGCCGCCGCCAGCAGGCTCTCATCAAAGCCTCCGAAGATGTTGTTGTTGCCCTGCAGCTGCGAGAGAGAGGAGGAGGAGGAGGAGGAGGAGAAGAGCGCATAGTGGAGTCAGTCAGTCAGCGGGGAATTCAGTCCGAGTCAGAGTCAGAAACATTTTTCCAAAGAGAAGAGAAGAGGAGAGGAGAGGAGAGGAGAAGCCTCTTCGTCACAGCGCAGGTCATAAAAATTAATATGGAAGCAGCAAGAGCATGAGGGAGGAGGAGGAGGAGGGGAGAACAAAGTCCTGTCAGATCAACTTAAGGGAACATTGTGTAGGAATTCCTCCCATCTAGCATTGCGGTTGTACATAGCAAGCAACTCAAGTCGTATTTTTCATGCTGCATTCACGTAAAATTGGGCAGACGGCAGACGGACGACAGACGCTGCACGTAACGGCATAAACAAGCCTCTATGTAAACAAGTGGTCCGTGGACAATGTGTTGTCATAGCGATGTGGTATTGTTTTACCGTCTTTCTCTGGACTTCTGTGACTAAAATGACATCTGGTTTGTTAGTGACGGCCGTCTGCCCGACTGCAGGTGAATGCAGCATCAGTGTAACGCTCCATTCCTCCTCACTGCGTTACCGCGGTGACTTTTCACAGACGCCACCTCCACCTGAGCCAACAGCTCAATTTAAAGGTACATTGTGTAGGAATTCCTCCCATCTAGCCTTGTGGTTGTATATCACAAGCAACTCAATTGTATTTTTCATGCTGCATTCACCAAAATTGGGCAGACGGACGACAGCCGCTGCACGTAACGGCATAAACAAGCCTCTATATATTTCATTGTGCTTTATTGAATGTATTTTCAACTACAAAGCTAACATGCTACAACTACAGAGCCTAACATGCAACTATATATATTTTGCAGCCAATTTACTTTGCCAGTAATTTTGTGACTCTTCATTTCTTTTGTATGTTTTGTGGTTGTCCTGATAAAGGGTCTTGAGTTTCATTCATAATGGTCTTAAAGGTATAATGTGTAGGAATTCCCCCCATATTGTGGTACATATTGGAACTTATTCTTGATGTTGCATTCAGGTGAAATTGGGCAGACGGCAGACGAACGACAGCCGCTGCACGTAACGGCATAAACAAGCCTCTATGTAAACAAGTGGTCCGTCAGCACGAGGCAAAACAATACACGTGACAATATGTTGTCATGGCGATGTGGTATTGTTTACCTGACCCACGTTTTACCGGCTTCCTCTGGACTTCTGTGACTAAAATGACATCTGGTTTGTTAGCGACGGCCGGCTGCCCGACTGCAGGTGAATGCAGCATCAGAAAAACAGACTTTTGAACCAAATAATCATTCATTTTCCTGAATAGACAACAGGAGAAGTTACACAATGTGCCTTTAAAACAATACAAGTGACTAAAATGACATCTGGTTTGTTACCGACGGCCGTCTGCCCGACTGCCGGTGAATGCAGCATCAGAAAAACAGACTTTTGAACCAAATGATCGATTTTCCTGAATAGACAACAGGAGAAGTTACACAATGTCCCTTTAAAACAATACAAGTGACTAAAATGACATCTGGTTTGTTAGCGACGGCCGGCTGCCCGACTGCAGGTGAATGCAGCATCAGAAAAACAGACTTTTGAACCAAATAATCGATTTTCCTGAATAGAGAACAGGAGAAGTTACACAATGTCCCTTTAAAACAATACAAGTGACTAAAATGACATCTGGTTTGTTACTGACGGCGGTCTGCCCGACTGCCGGTGAATGCAGCATCAGAAAAACAGACTTTTGAACCAAATGATCGATTTTCCTGAATAGACAACAGGAGAAGTTACACAATGTCCCTTTAAAACAATACAAGTGACTAAAATGACATCTGGTTTGTTAGCGACGGCCGGCTGCCCGACTGCAGGTGAATGCAGCATCAGAAAAACAGACTTTTGAACCAAATAATCGATTTTCCTGAATAGAGAACAGGAGAAGTTACACAATGTCCCTTTAAAACAATACAAGTGACTAAAATGACATCTGGTTTGTTACCGATGGCCGTCTGCCCGACTGCAGGTGAATGCAGCATCAGAAAAACAGACTTTTGAACCAAATAATCGATTTTCCTGAATAGACAACCGGAGAAGTTACACAATGTCCCTTTAAAACAATACAAGTGACTAAAATGACACCTGGTTTGTTAGCGACGGCCGTCTGCCCGACTGCAGGTGAATGCAGCATCGGAAAAACAGACTTTTGAACCAAATAATCATTCATTTTCATGAATAGAGAACAGGAGAGGTTACACAATGTCCCTTTAAAACAATACAAGTGACTAAAATGACATCTGGTTTGTTAGCGACGGCCGTCTGCCCGACTGCAGGTGAATGCAGCATCAGAAAAACAGACTTTTGAACCAAATAATCGATTTTCCTGAATAGAGAACAGGAGAAGTTACACAATGTCCCTTTAAAACAATACAAGTGACTAAAATGACATCTGGTTTGTTACTGACGGCGGTCTGCCCGACTGCCGGTGAATGCAGCATCAGAAAAACAGACTTTTGAACCAAATGATCGATTTTCCTGAATAGACAACAGGAGAAGTTACACAATCTCCCTTTAAAACAATACAAGTGACTAAAATGACATCTGGTTTGTTAGCAACGGCCGTCTGCCCGACTGCAGGTGAATGCAGCATCAGAAAAACAGACTTTTGAACCAAATAATCGATTTTCCTGAATAGAGAACAGGAGAATGTCCCGTTAAAACAATACAAGTGACTAAAATGACATCTGGTTTGTTACCGACGGCCGTCTGCCCGACTGCAGGTGAATGCAGCATCAGTAAAACAGACTTTTGAACCAAATAATCATTCATTTTCCTGAATAGAGAACAGGAGAAGTTACACAATGGCCCTTTAACAGACATGTTTCTTACCTGCACTCTGCTTCTCATGCCCTCGGAGCCCGGGACCGGGTGAAGGCCCAGGGAGAAGTGCTGCTGCTGCTTCCCGTTCATGCTCATCATCATCATCATCATATCATCATCATCCTCCTCCTCTTCCTCCTCCTCCTCTTCCTCCTCCTCCTCCTCCTCCCAGACAGCGGCTCCTCTGCGGCGGTCTGACCCGGGACATGAACTCTTTCCCCGGGCAGCGGACGGACTGACTCTGCTCCCGCTGCTCCTTCTCCAGACTGAGCTGTGAACACCGGCATCGGCTCTTCCTCCTCCTCCTCCTCTTCCTCCTCCTCCTCCTCCTCCTCTTTCAGCCCCCCTCCCCCTCTCCCCCTCCCCCCTCCCATCTGCTCCTGCTCAGTTTACAGGTTGAATGTTTCCCTCCCTGAGCACGAGACTCCAATAAATAGCTACACTAGGCTAAATAAAAACCTGTGAAAGATCAAATATTCATTTTTATGACGTAATGTTTTACTTATTTAGAATCAGAATCAGAACTGTTTTTTTTGCTCAGAGCAGTAGGCTAAAGGTCAGTTTACTTGTCTAGCTTGTCTTGGTGTCAGGTGCAAACATAAAGGTACCAAAAATAGAATACTAGAATAAGAATTTAGAGAATTAAGAATTTAAATGAAATAAAATAGAATAAATTAAAATATTCTAGTGATCAGAACAGTTTTTATTGCCCAGAGCAGTAGGCTAAAGGTCAGTTTACAGCACGAGGAGCTTGTCTTGGTGTCAGGTGCAAACATAAAGGTACCAAAAATAGTTTAAAGGGAGGGATACAAATAGAATTAAGAATTTAAATAAAATAGAATGAATTAAAATATTCTAGTGCAAAAGATACACATCACATATAGGTCGACTATATGCAAAAAAACAATACGCATATACTGTAAATACAAAAATACTATATAAAAGAATAGAATAAAGATAGGTATATACAGCTTAAGTTAGTTAAAATTTCGTCCTTTTGATTCTTGATCTGGTTTTTTTAATGCACGAGATTTTAAAACATTAGGTAACACTTTACAATAAGGGTCCCTTAATTAACGTTAGTTAGTACATTACTAAGCATTAATACATAAACTAATGTAACGCATACATAATGATAACGAATTAGATTATTCAAAAATTTAATTTATTAACTAACTTTGAGTAGTAAACATTAAAGCAGAAGTAAGCGATCTGGTCGTTTTGGCTAATGCTGCGTTCCAGGCAGGCTTTTGAAACCATAAATTACAGCTTCAAGTCACGACTTACGACTTTGTAGCGTTCCAGGCAAGGGGGCAGTTGTCGGTCTGAGAAGTGAAGCTCACTTCCGCATTCAAAAAGCTGCAATCCCCTCGGCTGTAGCTGGGGGCTGGCTCCAGAAGGGAGCAACTCTAATTGAGCCCCATGTTAAAATAGCCGATTTTACAGTTTAAAAAAACATATTTACAGCCTGGTACATTTTATTTTTTTGGTCTCAACCGATAGTTTCTACCCCCGCACGCACTCTGAGGGGGGTGAATTTTTTAAAAACTCTACAGTTTTACTATTATTAGGTTTAAAGTTCTGGCCAATTAGGGCGCAGAACCGTTGAGTGACAGGTCCGTTGACCGCTGCTACGAGGCCAGTGGGCGGGCTCTCGGCCAGCTAACGGCCGCACCGCTCCAAATATGGCAAGTAGAATCCAACATGGCGCGGCTCAAACCCCCGTAGTAGAGGCACAAAACAGACTCCTCAAAACCAATGGGTGACGTCACGGACGCTACGTCCATTCTTTTTACAGTCTATGGTTCCAGGCAACCCACTCGTGTTTTTCCGACCTGTTTTACCTGTGAAAGTCACTATAACGGCCACTCGTAACTTCTGACCCGTGAACTCGTACCAGATCGAACTGGTACGACTTCACAGGTCGGAAAAACACGAGTTACGAGTTGCCTTGAACGCACCATAACAGTCCTCGTCCCTACGTCACCACATTCAGGCGCATCTCTTGGCTGCACACACAGAGAGGACCGCCCCTTTATGCCGTTCTCTCTCCTCATTGGATAAAGGTTGTAGGATACAAGGAAAGTTTTCTCCTGGGCTCAGAGCAGAGCAGAGTGACTGACAGACCCGTGTTTCAGACCAAACACTCTATAGAAGTGATTGCTGTCGGAAGATACAACTATTTAAGACTTAGATTAACACAAAAATATCACTTACTTCTGCTTTAATTAACTGCTTACTAATAGGTTACATTAATTCATCTGTTTCCCAATCCTAAGTAATAGCCTACATAATAATGATTGTTAATATATTAATTAATGCTTAATAATGTACTAACTAACGTTAATTAAGGGACCCTTATTGTAAAGTGGTTTAAAGTGGTTTAAAGTCTGGTTTATGTTTATGATCTGAATCATGACTCAGATCCTCAGCAGCAGCTCCAACAGAACTCAGAGCTTCAGCACCGCGGACAGCTCCTTTAGCTAAAGGAGCTGTCCGCGGTGCTGAAGCTCTGAGTCTCTGCTGAACTGAACTCTCTCTTCTCATCCGGGACCGGTGAACCCTTCTGGACCTGCTGCGGGCCACGGCCTCGGTCCAGAACCGGCTGCTGCTGACCCGCTGACCCGGTGGCCTCAGCTCCTCCTCCTCCTCCTCCTCCTACTCCTAGTTAAAGGGATAGTTCACCCAAAATTCAAATTTCCCTCATGATCTCCTCCCCCTCATGTGGACTAAGGGCTGGGAGAAGTTTCAGAGTCCTCCGTGGCTTCTCTGAGTTACAGGGGGTCTCGGCGTAGCAGTGCATGTCCATATGACGGTTGCAAATGGATACCAACTGTCTTCGTAACAAAAAGACACACCAAAAAACATCCAAATACCCCCATGCTGCTCGTATGTAATGTCCGTCTTGTATTGAAGCCCCGAAATGCAAAATAGTCCCGAATTTTTTTTAAATAAGTCTATATTTCAAGCTTGTTTGTAACGTCCAAATCTTGCAAGATTTGCGCCGGCGTCATTGCGATTACTGACGCCAGCGCAAATCGCACGAGATTTGGACGTTACAAACAAGCTTGAAATATAGACTTATTTAAAAAAAATTCGGGACTATTTTGCATTTCGGGGCTTCAATACACCAGGACCAGGAAGAGGAGCTTCGAGAAGCTTCCGCTACAAAACAAGCTTGAAATATAGACTTATTTAAATTTCTTTCGGGACAATTTTGCATTTCGGGGCTTCAATACAAGAGGGACATTACATACGAGCAGCATGGAGGTATTTGCATGTTTTTTGGTGTGTCTTTTTGTTACGAAGACAGTTGGTATCCATTTGCAACCGTCATGGACATGCACTGCTACGCCGAGACCCCCTGTAACTCAGAGAAGCCACGGAGGACTCTGAAACAATTTCAATTTTGGGTGAACTATCCCTTTAAGTCGCATGAAGCTGCGGTGGAAGAGGAGCCGGCGGCCAGAGGCGGACCGATGACACCGCGGGTCCATCCGATCCTCTCTGGTTCCTCTCTGGTTCCCCAGAAGCTGAATAATTCAGCAGCGGCGGTGGCAGCATCCATTACCACGGTGACAGCACATTATTCATTACACAGATTAAAAACAGACGCGTGAAGACCTGTTGATGCCTGCAAGGAAGGAGGGAGGGAGGAAGGGAGGAGGGAAGGAAGGAAGGAAGGAAGGAAGGAAGGAAGGAAGGAAGGAAGGAAGGAAGGAAGGAAGGAAGGAAGGAAGGAGGAAAGAAGGGAGGTAGGAATCAGGATGGAAGGAGGGGAAGAGGGATGGAAGGAGGAAGGGTGTGGTTGTATATCTCAAGCAACTCAATGGTATTTTTCATGCTGCATTCACATGAAATTGGGCAGACGGACAACAGCCGCTGCAGGTAACGGCATAAACAAGCCTCTATGTAAACAAGTGGCCTGACATGTTGTCATGGTGATGTGGTATTGTTTTAGTAAAATGACATCCGGTTGGTTTGCCGACGGCCGTCTGCCTGACTGCACCTGAATGCAACACCGGTGCCTCCGTCCTTCCTCACACTACACAGTGGTGACAGTTTTAACAGGCCGTTTCCGTGGTTACCTACGGTCACGATGCAACATGGCCGCCTCGGTTCGGTGCGTCGCCCACTTATGTATTTGTAACGACTTGTAACAACTCATTCTAAGGAACCAGAAAGCTTTCATTTGTAGCAGCTGTGATTCACCTTCAGTCAAATACGGATTTATGAAAGACAGGTTTGATTTTTGATCATAAAAAGCCAAATAAGTTACACACTGGGGCTTCACTGCAAAAACTCAAATGTCTTACCAAGAAATTTGTCTTATTTCTAGTCAAAATGTCATTTCTAGTCAAAACAAATCTCATTATGCTTAAAACAAAACTCATCACATAAAAAGCTGCTTGTTTTTAGACACTTTTCAATTCTTTCAAGCAGATTTTCACTTGAAATAAGTAGAAAAATCTGATAGTGGAGCAAGTTTTTCTTTCTTATTACAAGCACAAAAAACTAAAACTGCTTTCACTGGCAGATTTTTCTACTTATTTCAAGTGAAAATGAGTTTGAAACAAGTGAAAATGATCTAAAAACAAGTAGATTTTTAGGTGATGAGTCTTATTTTAAGTGGAAAGAGTTTAGTTTTGACTAGAAATGAGACATTTTGACAAGAAATAAGACAAATATTCTTGGAAAGATTTTGAGTTTTTGCAGTGTTTAACAGACCAATATTGTGTCCACATCTGTACATGCAGCCGTCAGGGAGCAGCAGAGCTGATGGAGCCTCTGAGTCTCGGCTGTGAATAAAGCATGAAGCCTTTTCTCACCCTCTGTCCGATATGAGCTGCATCGATTCATAATTCAATGCTCATTGTTCACAGCTCTGCTCTGTCATCTCACTGCTCTTATATATTCTGAAGATGTTTCATGAAGAGCTGCTGTCACATCTAAGTGTGAACGTTACAGCAGCAGCAGCTCCAGATGTTTCCTCTGGTCACATGATCTCCACCTCACTGCAGAGGATGATCACATCTGTGTACAGACTCACTGAAAATAAGAATGTGCTTTATTCTTATTTATATGTTTATGTTATTAATGTTTGACCTACATAATAACAGAGTTTATGAATCCAGATGTTGGAGCTGTTTAGTAGCCTACTGATTTATTTCATGATTCCTTTGAATTCTTTTTATTTATTTGAATTTTGTCTGATCTTTTTGTTAGGTAGCCTATTAGTTTATTTATGTAATTTTCTTATTAAAGGAATATGCCAACATTTTTTTTTCTGTGTCTTGCCTCACTCCCAAGTCCATGACCAGCAGATAGACACCATCCTTTCCACTGTGCGTGCAGTAACAAGGGAGATAGAGCCGTATCGCCGTAATTAGCTTAGCTCAAACACTGGAAGTGTATGGGTAGTATTAGCCTGCCTCCACCTAAAGTCGCTAATTAGCTTAGCTCAAACGCTGGAAGTGTATAGGTAGTGTTAGCCTGCCTCCACCTAATATCGCTAATTAGCTTAGCTCGAACACTGGAAGTGTATAGGTAGTGTTAGCCTGCCTCCACCTAAAGTCGCTAATTAGCTTAGCTCGAACACTGGAAGTGTATAGGTTGTGTTAGCCTGCCTCCACCTAAAGTCGCTAATTAGCTTAGCTCGAACGCTGGAAGTGTAGGCTATAGGTAGTGTTAGCCTGCCTCCACCTAAAGCCGCTAATTACCTTAGCTCAAACACTGGAAGTGTTTTTTTATTTTATTTAGCCTTTATTTAACCAGGTAAAAGACCCGTTGAGATCGAGATCTCATTTTCAAGGGCGACCTGGCCAAGAGGGCAGCAGCACACGTCGTCAACATTATAAAATACAAATACATTACAATATACATTACAATATTACATTATATTAAATAGGGCCATGTTACAATAGAGGTTAAAACAAAAAGTGCAGGGAGCAGGAGGTCAAGGTGACAAGGTTGGTCAGCAAAGGCACCGCTCAAATGATTTTTGTTGTCGGACCTTTAAGAAGTGTCGAAATACACCAAGAGATACAAGTTCAGACAATTTCAGTTCAGCCTGGAGGTTGTTCCATGTTGATGGAGCGGCATAACTAAACGCTTTTTTCCCTAATTCAGTCCGCACTCTGGAAATGCTCAAACAATAGATATCACTGGACCTTGAGGCATATCGATTTTCTGTTCGACGGAGGAGTGAACAGAGGTAGGGAGGAACCATACCAAGGAGAGCCTTATATATCATAAGCAACCAATGAGTTTCTCTCCGGGTGCTCAGAGATGGCCACCCGGACATAGAGTAGAGCTGACAGTGATGAGTGAGACGACCACAGCCAGTGAAAAACCTTAATGCACTGTGATAGGCTATACAGTGTCCAAAGCTGCTAGGCTTTTGGATGAAGCACACATGTACAACACATCTCCATAGTCAACTACTGGTAGGAAAGTTGACGACACAAGCAATTTACGCACTCGCAGAGAGAAACACACACGATTTCTATAAAAGAAGCCAAGCTTTAGCCTGAGTTTTTTTACCAGGTTTTCAATATGCAATTTAAACGAAAGCTCCGTATCTAGAAGGAAACCTAAGTATTTATACTTAGTAACAACCTCGAATGGGTTTCCTTGAGCAGTTATTACAGAGGGTAAATTTTCAGTTGAGTAGGTAGCTTTTGAGAAAACCATTATTAACCATTACAGAGTGTATGGGTAGTGTTAGCCTGCCTCCACCTAAAGTCTCTAATTAGCTTAGCTCAAACACTGGAAGTGTATGGGTAGTGTTAGCCTGCCTCCTCCTAAAGTCGCTAATTAGCTTAGCTCAAACACTGGAAGTGTATGGGTAGTGTTAGCCTGCCTCCTCCTAAAGTCGCTAATTAGCTTAGCTCAAACACTGGAAGTGTATGGGTAGTGTTAGCCTGCCTCCTACCCGAGCAGAAATCAGCAGTCAGAAGCTGATTTCATTTTAGCTCTAAACTCTGTAAATATATCACTTTATCCACATTTCAAACATGTTTAGGTGAGAAAGTAGCCGTTTAGATCAGCAGTTTGTCTAAATACCAGCTGTTTACAATTTTGTTTGGACGAATTCGGGTTAAAAGGTCTTAAAATACAAAAAAAATGTCTTCCACCATTCAGCAGCATCTCTGAATAGCACAAGACCAATTCAACATGAATGATGGTGAGGTGGATAGGGCATCCTCACAAGACTTTCTCTATCTTTACATCTCCACCTGACACTTACTCCTCCACTTATTCTTCTCTACTTTGGTTCTTTCTTGCAGTGATTACAGGTAAGATTATATCTCTGACTCCTGGTCTGAGGGGCCTGGTAACAGTGGAGGTGTCCCTGATCAAGGCTACAAGACAGGACCCATCATGTCGGTCACACTGACCTCCACCTGCAAGAGATGCCCTGGGTTAACCAACAGTACAATACTCAACACTGCAAAAACTCTACATCTTTCCAAGAATATTTGTCTTACTTCTTGTCAAAATGTCTCATTTCTAGTCTAAACTAATCTCTTTTCACTTAAAATAAGACTCATCACCTAAAAATTTACTTGTTTTTAGATCATTTTCACTTGTTTCAAACTAATTTTCACTTGAAATAAGTAGAAAAACCTGCCAGTGAAAGTAAGTTTTTGTGTTTGTACACTGTAAAAAACCCAATGAATGACATTTTGGGCTAACCAAAAATATATTGCTGAATCAATTTCTTGGTGTGGTATCAATTGACTGAACCTGTTAATCTATGTTGGAACGATCATTCTTTGGAAATTGTTGAAAGAACTAACATATTCAAATACAGTGAACACCCACAGTTAGCTATTGGCTCAATTAAAAGACATAAATCCAGTCAAAGAGATGCTGGCTGTCATGTGACATTTCATATGAGTGACTCATTCAATCAATGACAAATGATTCATTAAGTGAATGAAGTCGAAACTTGTCCACAAGGCTAGTGCAAATGAGCCATTCGAGGAGCAGCATCTTCAGAGACCAGACACGGTGAGTTGATTCACATCAAGTTGCTAAATAATAAACTCTACTTTGTTGGTAGTTGTATCTTAACTCATCATGGTCGACATGTTCCTAGCGAACAAGTTAAATAACCGTCTTAATATTTCTTTGGCTTTGATATTCTAGCTAGTTAGACATTAGCTAGCTGACAGACTGACTAGCTAATGTTAATGTTGGCTGGAGGATAGCCCCGGCCATTCTATTTATAGATCAGCTAAACTAACGCTTAGTTTTAATATTTTTTCATGCGAGAAAGAAATCGTTTAGAGTCCCAATCTGCGGACAGTTAATCCAAATGACGCCTGTTTGGAAATTTGCTCCCACGTTTTTGGAGAAGTGAAGCTCCGCCTGGGGAGCAGCCACAGAGAGTAGAGGGTCGTCAAGGAGTCAGCAGCTGGTTAATTCATGATCTCACTGAATGGTTTGTTAAATGAAAAGTGAGGCTCCAGGTCAGAAGAGCTGCGCTGCCCGCGCCCACATTCATATCAATAAATTCATGTTTCACAATTAGCCTAACTGAGTGATTGGTCTACATTAAATTTAATCTAATCAACATACAACAGAGGGAAATTCTTTGTGACGCGCTTGTGTTTTCACTGTTTTCGCCTGCTGTAACTTAAGCGATATTTTTTTCACATGATATATGCAGGACCCACTGTATATTGTTTTATGATTTATTAATGTGAAACAATTTTAATGTTAGTAAATATTATCTCCCACGTGTGGCCTATTGGTGCAAGTAATAATGCAGTGTTGAACATTGTGTGATGCAATTTCCTAATTGTTCTTTCTATACAGAACACAACATTACCATGCATCGAAGATCGGTTGCAATCCAAGGCCTGCAGTACTTTCTCAAAGAACCTACACTATCATGAAGACATGTCAGGTAAATCAACATTTCAGGCATCAGGGGGAAATGCTTCTGCTATAAATATCTTGAAAGATTTTAACGAGTCTTGTATGTACTTCAATTTAGACAGCTGATGTGGAGACTGCGACTGACGGAGTTAAGGTCGACATCCTGGAGTTGGTGCCAGTTCCTGCAAAGTTGCACTATTTGCATTTTTAATAAAGTTGTGTTAAAAAAAACATTGCTGCTTTCATTCTGTTGATTCAGTATTTCTAGTTTTACATCCAATTAAGAATTTTATGTTGATTGCTTTAATGAACAATTGTATAGAAACTAATTCCCTAGCTATTTTTCATTGGGATGTCCAATGAATAATTTCTAATTGAAAGCATGATAAGATAATGGATAAACTTTAATTGAGTGAATTCTTTAATGGTTGGGATAATGGATAAACTTTAATTGAGTGAATTCTTCTGATGGTTGGGCAAGCAAACAAATCAAATTGAGCCAACTAAGATTTTTTAATTGAGATAATTACTTGAACAGAGAAATTGAGTAAATTAACAATAGCTAGGGAATTAGTTACTGAAAGATTTTACATTGGATCAGCTCTTTTTTTTTTACAGTGTAATAAGAAAGAAAAACTTGCTCCACTATCAGATTTTTCTACTTATTTCAAGTGAAAATCTGCTTGAAAGAAGTAAAAAGTGTCTAAAAACAAGCTGCTTTTTATATAATGAGTCTTATTTTAAGTAGAATGAGATTTGTTTTGACTAGAAATTTGATTTTTTTTTACAAGAAATAAGACAAATATTCTTGGTAAGATTTTGAGTTTTTGCAGTGAAGTCTTTCTGTTCTGCTCCTCACACATGTTTACATGAAGGATAAATGATAATAGGTGAATATCAAACATCTTTCCTTTTTGAGTGCAAACCAAGGGGGCAGTTGTGGGTCTGAGAAGTGAAGCTCACTTCCGCGTTCAAAAAACTGCAATCCCCTCTTCTTCCTCTGGGGGCTGGTGTCAGAAGGGAGCATTCCCCATAGACCCCCATGTTAAAATCGCCGATTTTACATCCTCAATAAACATGTTAAAAGCCTGGTGTCAGAACGTTTTTTTTTCTCAATCGATAGTTTCTACCCCCACACACACTCTGAGGGGGGTGAATTTTTTTTTAACTCTACCGTTTTACTGTTATTAGGTTAAGATTCTGGCCAATTAGGGCGCGGAAACGTTGAGTGACAGGTCCGAGCAGCTCCGTGGACAGCTGCTTCGAGGCCAGTGGGCGGGTTCTCGACCGGCCAATCCAACATGGCGCTGTCCAGGCCGCCATATTTGAGTCACAAAAACGACTCCCCAAAACCAATGGGTGACGTCACGGACGCTACGTCCATTCTTTTTACAGTCTATGGTGCAAACTGAAATGTGTCAAGTATTAACAGATTCTTGAAACTTATTTATTTGTATATTTCACAATTATATTTTGTGCATCAAAGGCAAGAATTCAGGAAGATGACACTCTAGTGTATTTCAATAATACCAATTTTCTTTAACTTCTTATTCAACTAGTGAAGTGACTTGTGTATAAAATACACTGGTAGAAAGGGCACAAACTCACAGTGTATGCAGCCGATGTGATTCTTTATTTTTGCAACAAAAAAAAAATTAAAAATTAAAAACATCATAAGAGCAGAACAACTCATGAGCAAAGACAAATCTGACAAAATGAGTCAGACTTATACCTTGAAAATTTCAACATTTATTTGTCCTCATTTTCACAACACACCACAGAAGCGTATTACATTCATTCAAAAAAAGCTGTTTTTCAGAGTAATTTTTTCTGTTTTTCTGAGCAATATTTTTCTGTTTTTCAGGGTAATTTTTTATTTTCTATGTGAGACCAAAGCTGAATTTCCTGCCTTGGCAGAACAACGTTTTTGTAATGCTGATTCTAATTCTGATTGAAACGCTCTATTTCTCTGTGTCTCTAGTAAAGCAGAAGCTTCTTCTGTTTGATGTAAATTGTATTTGTTTAAGCATCTGCCGAACAGGGACAGTACGATGAGGCAGTAGACCAGAGTGGTGGTCCAGAAGGAGAACAGGTAGAGCGTCTTGTTGCAGTAGGAACTGACTGGTGTTGTATTCTTGTTGTAGTTGGGCTCATAGATTAAGTAGATACACACACTACCTAGAAGGGGGAAAAAGAAGGGGTTTGTGAGACCCTGATCACTGTTTCAGAGCTTCAGCTTCACACTTAGAAACTCTAAAACACCAACCCCATGTAGTAAAAAAGGAAATCCTGGTAGATTCTCAGAGAGTTCACTCACACAGAAAGCTCCTATCAGCCTAAAAAATCCCAGCAAGGAATCTCAGATTAGTTTAGCAAGGAGATGACAGAAACTCCTGGTGACTGTACAGTGTGTTACATCCAAAAGTTTTAACAGCTTAGTTCAATTAAAAATTGTTCTCATATATAGTCGTCAAACATAGGAGGAAATTAAAGCAGAAGTAAGCGATCCGGTCGTTTTGGCTAATGCTGCGTTCCAGGCAGGCTTTTGAAACCGTAAATTACAGCTTCAAGTCACAACTTACGACTTTGTAGCGTTCCAGGCAACCCACTCGTGTTTTTCCGACCTGTTTTACCGGTGAAAGTCACTATAACGGCCACTCGTAACTTCTGACCCGTGAACTCGTACCAGATCGAACTGGTACGACTTCACAGGTCGGAAAAACACGGGTTACCCTGAACGCACCATAACTTCCTGTCAGCAGATGGAGTTAGCAGCCCCCGCCCTCGTCATGGATCTATTGGTCCTCGTCTCTACGTCACCACATTCACGCGCATCCCTTGGCTGCACACACAGAGAGGACTGCCCCTTTATGCCGTTCTCTCTCCTCATTGGATAAAGGTTGTAGGATACGAGAAAAGTTTTCTCCTGGGCTCAGAGCAGAGCAGAGTGACTGACAGACCCGTGTTTCAGACCAAACACTCTATGTAAGTGATTGCTGTCGGAAGATACAACTATTTAAGACTTAGATTAACACAAATATATCGCTTACTTCTGCTTTAACTGTGACCGACATTGTTTTGGTCCCACACTGTAAATGTGTTTAACAACATCTATAGCTAACCATGACTCACCACCTAAGAAACCGATGCCGAGGATGCAGAACATCAATGAGTACCACCAGCGGCCGCATCCTTCGTCTGGGTCGCAGGGCAGGAAGGAGGACAGGGTCAGCAGCACGCAGAGCACTCCCATCACCACCAGATAGATGGGGATGAAGGGCTGCTGCGGACACTCATTCAGATACACTGACCCTGTTGGACACAGGAAGAATCCCTCAGTGTGCAACGTCACTAATGTCCTGACTTCTTCTGGCATGAATTCAGATACGTCCGGGAAATTTTTTTTTTGTGAATGTGCACAACTCACTCACCAATCACAATGTAAGCTATAGGCAGGATGTTCAGACACAGTTTTAAAGGTAGTGGAGCTTTGGAGGAGGGGTCCATTGTAGCAGTGACGAGGGCTCAGACCTGTAGAGGAGTAGAAACACAGCTCTGAGAAACATTGTTGATAGAACAGTGACATTTTATACAACATGCACTGCAAAAACTCAAAATCTGACCAAGAATATTTGTCTTATTTCTAGTCAAAACAAATCTCATTCTACTTAAAATAAGACTCATCACATTAAAAAGCAGCTTGTTTTTAGACACTTTTTACTTCTTTGAGGCAGATTTTTACTTGAAATAAGTAGAAAAATCTGATAGTGGAGCAAGTTTTTCTTTCTTATTACAAACACAAAAAAAAACCGTGCTTTCACTGGCAGATTTTTCTACTTATTTCAAGTGAAAATTTGTTTGAAATAAATGAAAATGATCTAAAAACAAGTTTATTTTTAGGTGATATTTTAAGTGGAAAGAGATTAGTTTTGACTAGAAATGAGACATTTTAACAAGAAATAAGACAAATATTCTCTGAAAGATTTTAAGTTTTTGCAGTGTGATCTTTACAAACCAGAAGACGAGAGGAAAACAAAGGTCTAAAAATACACAAGTTTCATCTTCCACCATTCAGCAGCACAAGACAAATTTAACATTTTCCACATGAAGGATGGTATAAAGTTGATCATTTTATCCCCATGACAACGGAAACTAATCACCAATTAATCAATACCAGGAGTAATTTTTCAAGCCTTTGTAAGACTTTGTATCTGATACGTGGGAATCTGCTGTTGTCTTTGTGATATGTTACAGTAAACTGAGAATCTGGGTTTTAGAGATGACCATTTCATAATTTAAATAATAACATGATGATTAACTTAAAAGTATCTTATCTTACAGTTACACCAAACAATTAATTAATTTATTAAAACAATAATCAGCAGAGTAAGCTATTAGTTGCAGCTATGATCCCAATAAATGTATAACTAAATGAACACTAAAACACTGAATCTATCTGAATTAAATGCACTACATGCATAGAATCTGTTTAACAGAAAATATCAAATAATAGTGTATAATTATTCAGCACATCTAGATCTTTACCTTCTCTGTTCTCACTCTTCAGCTTTAAACCAACGGTCGACGTCTCATGAGAAACTGAAGCTTGTGAGAGTTCATGAGTGCACTTAAGTAAAACTACAGAAACAGGAACACACTGTACGTGCTCATACATAGTTACATTACGTTCATATGTGATCAACTCAGTGTTATAAAGGTGCACTGCACCATTTCTGTCAGCTCTGTGAAGTTAGGGAATCCACAGATGTGACAACAATGGTCAAAAACAAAGCAGCAGAGGTTCTGTCTAATAATTGATAATAAATTAACTTAAACCAGGAGGGGAAACGAGAGAGACCACTACACCGCTGCTCTGGTACTGTGTGAGCTGTAGCAAAAACCCTTTGAAATTGTAATAACTGGTGCTGGTAATGTAATAATGTAAGACTTTTTAAAAATTATTATTTTCAGGGTAGAATATGTCACAGTTAAAGAGATAGTTCAACATTTTGGCAAAATGTCCTATTGCCATGCTCCAACAATTAACGGTAATGAGCCTACCCCTAAGACTAGGTATTAAAGGAGCTCAGTCTGATACTAGAGCTACTGAGGTTTCTAACTCCGGGATAACCTGGTTGACACGCCTCGCCTCGGCCTCCGTCCTCCTACCGCATTGAATGAATGTCCACGCTGTTCCTTGAGTTGCAAACACAGGTTTATTGCTGTGCATTGTCCATAAACAAAGAAAATAGGCAAAACAAACAAATCAGCGGCATGAAGCGCCTCCGCGCCACAGCGGTCAAAAACCATTTGCCCTTCCGGGTCAAAACCTGACAAAGAGAGTGAACAATGCCACCTATATGCACCTGAGCTCCCCAGGTGACAGCACAGCGACCCCACACACACACTGAGTGAATTACACCAGAAACCTTAGAACACAACCAAACACATTCAGCTCCTATACACCGGCCCCTAATTGTTAATGGCAGACCGACATAACAATTTAAATACAACAAGACAGGAGCAAATAATGTGTTGATACAGTTACCTTAAAGTACAGTACAGACAAATCTATATTCCATGTACCAAACAAAGTTTTGTCACTGGCCTTTCAATAATGCTGGCCCTTGTCTGCAACCTCACAGAACGCACAAGCCCTTGCTTATCAGGGAAAACCTCCAAAACCCTGCCAAGCGGCCATGAACCACGTGGAGATGACGAATCCATGATCACCACAATATCTCCAGCTTTCAAACTCCTCTTCTTTTCGTTCCACTTCTGCCTCTCTTGGAGCAATGGCAAATACTCCCGTATCCATCTCTTCCAGAAAAGGTCTGAGAGATACTGTACTTGCCTCCAGCGCCTTCTCACATACAGATCATGGGGTCCAAATGCTCCAGGTGGCAAAGCTGCTTTTCCCTTTAAGAGAAGAAGATGGTTAGGCGTGAGAGGTTCCAGGTCGTTAGCATCCTCTGAGAGCTTGGTGATAGGACGGTCGTTTAAAATGGCCTCCGCTTCACAGAACACTGTATGGAGTCCATCATCATCCAACTTCTGCTGATGCAGAACAGAACTGAGCACTCTTCTCACGAGGCGGATCATCCGCTCCCACACACCACCATGGTGTGAGCCTGCTGGCGGATTAAAGTTCCACTGAATGCCAACCTGTGCCAGCGCTCCTTGAATCCTGTCCTGATTCACAGCAGCAAGCGCCTCCTTCAGCTCTCTGTCTGCTCCAATGAAGTTAGTGCCATTGTCTGATGTTAGACTCGTCACCTGCCCTCTTCTGCTGATAAAACGCCGCAGAGCATTGATGCATGCATCGGTGTCCAGTGAAACAGCCACCTCCAGATGGACAGCCCTGCTCGCCATACAGGTAAATATAACACCATATCGCTTACAGGTTGATCTTCCTCTCCTCACCTCCACTGGACCAAAATAATCCACCCCTGTGTTGGTAAATGGTGGAAGATCAGGAAGGATTCTCATCTTTGGCAGGTCGGCCATTTTTTGTTCCAGTGCTCTTCCATTATATCGCCTACAAAAGCTGCAATCACCAATTACTTTCCTGACGGCTGCATTGGCGTTTGTAATCCAAAATCTCCTCCTCACCTTGGACAGTGTGTGAGTCCGCCCACCATGGCCGAGATTCTGGTGTACATGTCTGAGGATGAGTGTGGAAACGTGCTGCTCCTTGGAGAGAATGAGTGGATGCTTGGCTTCCTCGGGCATTGTTCCTCTGCTCAGTCTTCCTCCAACTCTCAGAAATCCATTCTCCAAAACTGGGTCCAGACGGTATATGGGACTCTGTCGACTCACTGACGCTTTCCCAGATGACAAAGCAGACATTTCTTCACCAAACCTCTGTCGCTGACAATAGCGAATTATGGCACCCTCTGCTCCCAGCAAATCATCCATCGTCAGAGTGCCACTCATGTATGTTGATGTGACTCTTTTTCTTTCAGTCCTCCTTGAGCTGCCACGACCTCCTTTCTCCTGACAATTAGCCACAGAAGCCTCCAGCTGTTTCTTCCTGCGACTCTGTGCCAACAACATGACCTTCAACCTTAGGATCCAGGCAACAGCTGTCTTAAGCCTCTTCCAGTCAGAAAAGAAGGAAATGAGCTGGTCCGTAGGACTGCAGATGTCACACATACTGATGTTATTCACCATTACCTCCTTTCTGACCTCCTGGTCATCAGAGTCCACTGAGACGTCCAACACAGTTCTAGGCCAGTCCTCCTCAGGTTTCCAAAGAAATGCAGGACCTTCCAGCCACCTGTTTTTGTTCAGAAACTCAGCGACCTTCATTCCCCTTGAAGCATCGTCAGCTGGATTATCTTTGGTACCTACATGTCTCCATTGTGAGGGTTCAGATGTTTCTCTGATGGTCGAGATTCTGTTGGCCACGAACGTGTGAAAGCGCCTGTCCTCATTGTTAAGGTACTTCAAAACTGACGTACTGTCAGTCCAAAAGACTGAATCCTCCACCTGGACGTCCAGCTCTGCCTTTAACAATGAATCCACTCTGACTGCGAGGACCGCTGCTGTCAACTCCAGTCGGGGAATAGTCACAGCCTTCAGGGGTGTCACCCTGGCTTTGCCGAGCAGGAAGGTGACCTGGATGTTATTTTCCTGATTTAACATACGGATGTATGTTACAGTCCCGTATCCACCTTCACTGGCATCGGCAAAGTGATGTAACTGGGCATGCTTGATCCCTCCAAACTCCACCGGCTTGATGCACCTTCCCACTTTAAAAGCAGACAGCTGGCTCAGGTCCTCCAACCACCTTTTCCAACGAGGTAAGATGTCCTTGGGCAGATCATCATCCCATCCACAGCCTCTCCTGCAGAGCTCCTGTTGCATCATTTTGGCAGGCAAGGTGACTGGGGCCAGAAAACCCAACGGATCATACACCGAGCTGGTGACTGACAGCATACCACGTCTGGTGAGAGCCTGTTTTTTCATCTCCATCTTAAACCTGAAAGAGTCAGTCTCCACACACCACAGTAGACCCAAAGCCCTTTCCACTGGCAGGTTGTCTCGGTCCAAATCTAACTCCTTCAGGTCCTTGGTCCTTTGCTCCTCGGCGATGGCTTGCAACACCACACGACTGTTGCTTATCCATTTCTCCAAGATGAAGCTCCCCTTCTGACACAGAGCAGTTAAATCATTTATCATTTGGATCGCTTCTTCTTCGGTGGCTGAGCTCTTTAAACAGTCGTCAACGTAGAAATTTTGCTTCACAGACTGCACCACCTCATCCACAAACTCAGGCTGGTTGTCATCCGCAGTTTTCCTCAGCGCATAGCTTGCACAGCTAGGAGATGACACGGCGCCAAACAGGTGTACAGTCATCCGATACTCCCTGAGGTCCTGAGTGATGTCACCATCTGGCCACCAAAGAAAGCGAAGAAAGTCTCTGTCCTCCTCAGCAACTTTCACTTGGTGAAACATGGCTTGAATGTCGCCCATGAATGCCACCACTTCATTCCTGAAACGAAGAAGAACTCCAAGCAATGAGCTGGTGAGGTTGGGACCTGGTAACAATTCACTGTTCAAAGATGCTCCTTGAAATGTGGCTCCACAATCAAACACTACACGGAGAGATCCTTTCTTCGGATGGTGAACACCATGGTGAGGGATGTACCACACCTTACCCCTTTCACCATGCAGCTGTTGCTGCGGCACTTGCTCTGCATAGTTTTTACTGATGAGCGTGTTCATGTACCCAGCATATTCCTGATGCAAGTGGTTGTTGTTCAGGAATTTTCTCCTCAAACCCTGTATCCTTTGCTTAGCCACTCCAAAGTTATTAGGTAGACAGACCTCTTTGTTCTTATATGGAAGCTTCAGACAATACCTTCCCTCCTTAAGTACTGCTGAGTGCTCCATGATTTCCAGAAACCTATGGTCTTCTCTGGACATTTCCTTCTCCTTTGTGGTCTTCTCATTAAACTCATGACTGTACTGCTTGACCAGCATTTCTTCGAGCTTACACACAGAGATCCTGTTCACCATCGCCAAGGGCCGCTCCACCTCTGAAGCCCCACTGTTTCCATTCAGTGGTCCGTTAACAACCCACCCAAGCACTGTCTTTATAGCATATGGGCCATTCCCGCTACTGTTAATGACCTCCCAAGGTTCCAATATCTTGGGAGCGTTGGTTCCAATTAACAGGTCGACATTTGCTTTTATGTTTGGGATGTTCACCTTGGACAAATATGGCCACTTTGCCAGTTCTTCAGATGTTACCATGTTATTAACATTAACCGGCATTTTTTCTTGTGTGAGAACCTCTGGGAGAATATGAAAGTTATTGCTGTCCAGATTAGATATCTCCAAACCAGATAAAGAGTATGCTGGAACCACTGTTTTCTGCCCCATCGTGCTCAACAGGAAGTTGGTTTTTCTCCCTGTGACGTTCAGCTTCCGCATTAGATGTTCTGAGCAGAATGTAGCCGAACTTCCTGGGTCCAAAAAGGCATACGTTTTTATTATGTGGTTTCCCTTTGCACTTTTGACCTTCACAGGCAGGATGGATAACACGCACCGGTCCTTACCGGCCCCTGTATGTCCACATGTTTTAAGTGAAGTTGCCTGGTGAGATGTTTCAAACTGTTCCGGGGCTCGTTGCCTTTTAATATGAAGCACAGTGGGATGGGTTTGACTACATATTTTACATGTCAAGCGGTTTTCACACTCACGGCTCATGTGTCCCACACATAAACATGCAAAACAAACCCCCTTTCTCCTCAGAATCTCAATCTTTTCCTTGTGCTTATTTCCCTTGAACTGTTTGCAGTCCTCCAAAGAGTGGCCACGAGCACAACAAAGGCATTCAACTTTTGCTGGACCAGAGGTAGGCTCTTTAATTTTTTCAGGCACTTCCATAGATGTTACCGTGGTGGCCACAACATTTCCTTTCATTTTGTTTCTAGGTTGTGCTTTAAACCCAGTGAAAGTCTTTATCCCAGCAACACCAGATGACTCCTGTATCTCCCCAAACAAAGGGTCAGACAGAATCCTGACACGACGCTCAATAAACATGACTATATTAATGAAGCAAGCTGGTTGGTTGGTTGTCTCCATTATGTCATGAGCTTTAGTCCTCCATTGCTCCCTCATTTTGAATGGCAGTTTGGACACAATGGCTCTTATATTTACTGGCATATCCAGTTCCTGCATGTACTGAAGCTCTTCCATTACATTGCAGCATCCACGTAGAAATAAGGCATAGGCTTGCAATGATTTCACGTCCTCAGATTTGATTGTTTGCCAGCCCAAAGCCTTTTCCATATAAGCACTTGCGATTTTGTACTGATTTCCAAAATGTTTCTGGAGAAGTTCCTTTGCCACTGGGTAGCCACGCTCTGGAGCCATATGTTGACAGCTGCGCACCAATTCACGTGGCTGTCCTCTTGTGAACTGTTCCAGATAGTACAAACAATCCGCTTTTCCTGCCTTTTCCTCGACTCCTTGCTCAAAGGCTTTGATGAATGCCCTGTAATGGAGAGGGTCCCCTTCAAATGTGGGAATATCTCGTGGTGGCAGTGACATCATATGCTGTTGCTGTACCAGAGCTGCTGTTATTTCATTTTGCCTTTGCATGATGGTAAGTATGTCAGGTGGCCTCTGGTTGCTGTGGTGATGGTATGTAGGTGGAGTAGTTGATGACTGGTGTTGAAAATGCAGTGAAGTTCCAGATATATTTACATGTTGCTGTTCATTTTGGCTGTGCTGATGTATTGAAGCAGCTTGAACCCATTGTTCAGTTTCCTTGGGTCGCACATCCTTTAATAGGGTTTTGTTGGGTGGTAGTGACCATTTTGACTCATTTTGTTGTGTTGATTTCCATGCAACAGGATGGTACTCTTTTGCCATAGGGTTTAATGCGTTGGCAGACCTTTCCAGTCGTTTGTTTTTCTCCTTCTCCAAATAGGAATTCATCCCATTGCTGTGTGCTTGAGAACAACTTCTCCGCTCTGAAGCCTGTAAAACGGCCAGCTTAGCAGCAGACGCAGCTATTTCAGCTTCCAGATCAAGCTGCTCTCTTTTCCTCTTCAGCTGCTGTTCCTGTTCCTCCAAGGCGTGCTTTTCCTTTAAAGCTGCAGCTAGAGCAACAAGTGCTGCCCTTTCTGCCTCTGCCTTTATTGCTGCAGAGGATGCAGTACTTGACCTTGCACTGTTACGGCTCCTATGGCTTGAGCGTTTACTAATATTTGAAACACTGTCATTTGGATTGATGTCATCCACAACATTACCATTTTGGTTTGCATTACCTTCATCACATGATACCCACATTTTTGTGTTTGCAATACACTCATTAATAGGCAACATTTTTGCCTTAAACCATATTTCATGTTTTTTCTTTTCCTCATGTGGCAACAAACCCAACAAATTGTTATGCATATTTTTTACTTCATAACAGACTTCAAACAATTCATCAAGAGCATCCTGTACGTTTGTTTTATCATTCTTTAACATCAAACTTTGTATTGAATTTCTTATGGTGGCTGCTTTATTTAATTTAGATTTTCTGATAGATTGTAACCTGTCTAATTCATTGGCAAGCGCCTTTGCAGTGAGTTTAACCACTCGTTTTTGAGTTTGTATTTCAACACCGCCAGCCACACTACTGGATTTATTAACTGTTTGCACATTAGACCCGGCAACATTAATTATGTCCGACGTAGCATCGCGCTTCTCCATCATGAATAGTCAGTTGATTAACAGTCCGCAGCAAAACAGAAGAACCGACGCAAAGTTTATTGTTCGTTCCCCCCGCTTCGGCGACCAATGCATTGGGTTTATGCCCGGCTATGTGTGCACACAATTTGAATGGCCATTTACCGGTGTAGCGCTACACATACCTCTGCTCCGTGCGTTGGGCGCCGTGCGGTGATCCCGTGCTCCGGTGGTCCGGTGATCCCGTGCCCCGGTGGTCCGGTGCTCCGATGCTCCGGTGGTCCGATGCTCCACAACAGCCAGCTCCGCCTCAGCACCGCGGCTCCAGCGGCTCCAGCGTCTCCGCGTCCACGGTAGACGCTCTCCAAACCCCCTCGATGTCCAAACCGCTTCCAGAAGCTCCACTCGTCTTGCGCTCACCTCCGGTTCGTACCAAACGTGCCGGACTGTCCCACAAAGTTCCAACTGGTGCAGGTTTTTGACTAATATTAAAGGGATAGTTCACCCTAGAATGATATTTCGCTCATTATCTACTCACCCTCATGTTGACTAAGGGCTGGAAGAAGTTTCGGAGCCCACCGTCCCTTCTCTGAGTTACAGGGGGTCTTAGCGTAGCAGTGCATTTCAATGCCATGGTAGCAAAGGGACACCAGAGCTCTTCGTAAAAAAAACACACACAAAAAAACATCCAAATACCTCCATGATGCTCGTATGTAATGTCCGTCTTGTGCTGAAGCCCCAAATTGCGGAATTGTCCCGAAAAAAATTAAATAAGTCCACATTCCAAGCATGTTTGTAGCATTAGCTCCCAGTGTTGTTGTCCGGTCTTCCGCTGCCAGCGCGCATGCGCAAGAGCACATGAGAGCACTGAGACCGACTCGAGTCTCAGTGCGAACGTTGCGCATGCGCGCTGGCAGCGGAAGACCGGACAACAACACTGGGAGCTAATGCTACAAACATGCTTGGAATGTGGACTTATTTAATTTTTTTCGGGACAATTCCGCAATTTGGGGCTTCAGCACAAGACGGACATTACATACGAGCATCATGGAGGTATTTGGATGTTTTTTTGTGTGTGTTTTTTTTACGAAGAGCTCTGGTGTCCCTTTGCTACCATGGCATTGAAATGCACTGCTACGCTAAGACCCCCTGTAACTCAGAGAAGGGACGGTGGGCTCCGAAACTTCTTCCAGCCCTTAGTCAACATGAGGGTGAGTAGATAATGAGCGAAATATCATTCTAGGGTGAACTATCCCTTTAAAGGAGCTCAGTCTGATACTAGAGCTACTGAGGTTTCTAACTCCGGGATAACCTGGTTGACACGCCTCGCCTCGGCCTCCGTCCTCCTACCGCATTGAATGAATGTCCACGCTGTTCCTTGAGTTGCAAACACAGGTTTATTGCTGTGCATTGTCCATAAACAAAGAAAATAGGCAAAACAAACAAATCAGCGGCATGAAGCGCCTCCGCGCCACAGCGGTCAAAAACCATTTGCCCTTCCGGGTCAAAACCTGACAAAGAGAGTGAACAATGCCACCTATATGCACCTGAGCTCCCCAGGTGACAGCACAGCGACCCCACACACACACTGAGTGAATTACACCAGAAACCTTAGAACACAACCAAACACATTCAGCTCCTATACTAGGGATTATGGGATTATGGCAATAGGCCAATTTGCCAAAATGTTGAACTATCCCTCTAAACTTGGGAACCTGGGAATGCCATGGGAGGGAAGTCTGGGCAAGCCCCCGTGACCCGGCCCCAGATAAAGCGGATGAAGATGAGATGAGATGAGATGATGGTAAAGTTGATCATTTTATCCAAAGCTGAACCTTCATCAATTGATCAGTCATAGGCTACTTAACGAAACCAGGACCCAACTTGATAACAAATTAACTTATTCAGTTTGAGTAATTTTTCAAGCAAGAATTCGGGTTTGAGACGTCGGAATCTGCTGTTGTTTTTGTGATCTGTTACAGTAAACTGAGAATCTAAATTTTTTAGAGAGGATTGTTTGAAAATTTGAATAATAACTTTAACTTAAACAAAGAAGTCCCAGAAAGGTAAGGGGGTTGCTTTAAATCAGCTCAGTGATCTGTGAGACAGAAGTAACCACTTCCTTTTCAAGTCATACAGATACTGCAATGGTTTTGTATTTATGAGCAGAAGAAGCAAAAAGATCCCGACCATAATGTGTTCTCTCTATTACAAAAGTGCCCTGTCAGTATGACACAGTACTGTCTGTCTCCACTCGTCAGCTATTAACCAGCAGATGATGAAAAAAAAAAGTCGCTAATTAGCTTAGCTCAAACGCTGGAAGTGTATAGGTAGTGTTAGCCTACCTCCACCTAAAGTCGCTAATTAGCTTAGCTCAAACACTGGAAGTCCTATGGGTAGTGTTAGCCTGCCTCCACCTAAAGTCGCTAATTAGCTTAGCTCAAACACTGGAAGTGTATAGGTAGTGTTAGCCTGCCTCCACCTAAAGTCGCTAATTAGCTTAGCTCAAACACTGGAAGTGTATGGGTAGTGTTAGCCTGCCTGCTACCTGAGCTGAAACCAGCAGTCAGAAGCTGATTTTATTTTAGCTCTAAACTCTGTAAATATATCACTTTATCCACATTTCAAACATGTTTAGGTGAGAAAGTAGCCGTTTAGATCAGCAGTGTGTCGTTAATTTGTCTAAATACCAGCTGTTTACTATTTTGTTTGGACGAATTTGAGTTAAAAGGTCTTAAAGGGACAGTATGTGAGATTTACTCCCATCTAGTGGCGCAACAATAGAATGCAACCAACCGAGTAGTGCTCTCTGGCACCCCCTCCGCGAAGCACGACATTACAACAACGGAAGCCGCGAAAGGACAAACCGGTGTCAACATGTCGAGTTGGACAAGTTCTAGTGCTACATCGAGTGAAGAGGTTTCGTTATTAATGCCGATCATTTATCATTGTAATACTCCATAATTAACATGTGTCTGTTACCATGCTACTGCTAAAAGCTACGGTAATTATTGCCAACAACGGCAAAAGTAATAGTAGGCTAAGCTGCTATAGGTAGTTGTAAATGAACAATGTAGCCTAACAAAGTAACAATGAAATCGTTTTTCTCGGTCTGCAGACTCAAAGATCATCTGATGATGTGCGAGGGAGAGGGAGAGGGAGAGGGAAAGCAAGAGGAAGAGGCAGAGGTAGAGGTAGAGGTAAAGGTAGAGGCAGGGGTCAGGTGGGCCGGGGCAGTGCGGTCGGTGCCGCAAGAGTCGGATCCCGCGGTGGAGAGGATGAGGAGCGACTGGAGGCACTCCGACGAGAGAGAAGAGAGGCAACGGCGGTGAGTAAATTATACTATAACTATAATAGCCGTGTGTGTGTGTGTGTGTGTGATGCGCGTGCATGTCAGGCTGTTTTCCCCTCATACACATAATTATATCACAAATTGATTATAAAAAACAGTCTATTCATGTGGTCATACTAATACTGTATTTTACACTTATATTTTGTAAAAAAAAAAACATTACTCTTATACATTCTGATCAGCTGTATTATTTCATCACAATAAAAACTTCCTGTGATACCCTTCCTCAGAGACTTCTTCAGGAGATGAGCCTCGAAGAGCACAGGGACCTTGCCTCGGAGTTGCTGGACAGACAGCCGGGTCTCATTTTTGATGTGCTGGTGACACAGCAGCGGCATCATGGTGTCCCCCCATCTCAAGGTTTGCCAGGAACACCTTGGTGCACCTGTGGCCTCTGCAGGGACATGCCAACGGATGCAGAGCGGAAATGCTGCGGCCAAGTCCCTCTCAACTGCATCAGCCGTCTGCCACACTTCTCCCTGTACTGTCTGGATCCAGGATTCCTCAGACTTCATAGACAGTACAGGGAGGAAATAACAGTACTCGGTGGAACAAGGGAGCCAGGGGATGACAATAGAGAATTCCGCTACGCTGCATATCGGCATTTCATTTTCTGGCAGCATGGGTCCCTGGGTGCTGGAAACAGGAGGGTTATCCCCAGCTGTTGTGTGTGGGCTATTAGAGATGCCTTCCCTGACCCACAGGGTCAATACACCGGTTTCATACCTGGAATCTGAGGGTCTTACTTGTTTTATAAATAGTTGATGTAAATTTGTATTGTGTATATACACAGTACTGTTTCTAAATGTTGTTTGCTGTATTTTTGCTGTGTATCCAAAAATAAAGGGCTATTTATTTTAACTTACTCCATTAATGCTGTGTTTTTCATTCAATATGTGCATGTTCATACAGAGAGCATAAGAAATGAACATAACCATTTACAGTTTTGAAAATCAGGATAAAGACAAACAAGACTATTATTTGCAATACACCTTTAATAATATTTTCAATAAATCTGGACAAGTTTTCAAAACAAAACCCAAAAGTACACCTTTGAGGTGTCAACATCAAGGGTGACAGCAGTCACTCCAAAGGCAGCAGTCATCAGTCAAATGGTGGTCACTGTCTGTCAAGTCTTCAGCTGCGTGGACACCAAATCCTGGGGATGACATGTAGTGTTATCACACACAGTTATAAATATCCCTAAAAAAATAGTCAATTCTACAATGAAAGCCTTAGAATTACAAGGATGCAATGGTAATGTCTTAATCTCAAACACAACTAAACAACAGTGGTGGCTATAGCACAACAACAATCTCAGCGTCTCAATAACTGTGTTGTCTTGGTCTCATTATGTCAACATGTGAACATGGTGGAGAGGATACATACCTACAGTACACCTCTGCTGACTTGCGTTTGCAACAGCTCGGATATGGCAGGTGGAGGTATGGGGGGCACAAAACCAAGCCTCCTTGGATCATCAAGGCGAAGTGTTCTCCTTGTAGGCATCCCAGCTTGGCTAGTGATCCTCCTGTCCAATATTCTTGCCTGTAGTGCTGTGATGTAGTCGTATGTTTTCCAACATTTGAGTGCATACAGGCTGTATCTTCTGGCATTTTTGTTGTATTTTCTTCTGAAGCTGTAATTACACAAATATCAGTGACAAACTTAATCTTTACAAACACATAATCATTACATATAAAATGTTCACAATAGGAAATAAAAAACTGGTTTTAGAACAGAGAACTTACATTTTATTTCCGTCCACATTTGTCATTGCTGATCTATTGCGATGGAAGTTGTAGTCCAGAGCTGCCAGAATAACTCTTGCCTCGTACACACGGGGAGTGAAGGCATGTCGCTTGCTTGCGTACATTAGTATGTGGTTTTGAAATGATTCTAGTCCTGCTGTTGACCTGGTTGAGTAGATGTCAAAACAAAATTATGTTGTATACAGTATGCAATTGCTTAGAATGTTAATCATGGTTCCAAACTTTACCTGAAGTGAAGATATTTGTGGATGTTTGCCTGCCATCGCTTGTTGAGAATAATGCCCAGCAATGCTTTGTGGGCACTGGAGTCTCTCTGAATCCACTGTCTCCCTTCACCTTCTTGCAGGTGGCCATGTTGGCAACTTCCTGTAGCCCAGCTGTGAATGTTGCAGACATGGTGCATAATGCCCACCCAAAGTCCCTGCACAGAAAAATAGCAAGACAAGGAAACATATGACTGAGGGTCTATCAAATTAACTTGTATCATAGTTACAGTTGTGGCTACAATCTATTTATTATGCTCACAAGAAACTGTTCCGTCGTGTCTGCTGTCTTGCAGCACCACCAGAAATGGTTTACTATGTCTTTCAACCAGCTCAGAAGAATCGAATGTCCTTTGACTTTTGCTGCCTTGAAAAGATAAACACAAGTAGAAATCATACAATTAAATTACAATCCACAAAATCTATTGTAAGATTAAGAATTAATTCTAATACAACAGTCAGTTATTTTTTTGAAGCAGAAGCCAATGCAAAGTTTTACCGTTGAATTAATATGCAATAGAAATTATTTAGACATTAGAAGTGTGTTATTCATAAATGCACATGTACAATAATGAGTGAGTGAGTAACACTTGAACTTACAGCTGCTATTTTCTTTGACAGATTTTTGGCACCATGCCACATGTCCAGACTATGTTTGATCCCCAGATCCTTGAGTTTTCCCTTTTTTGGGTCTGCAAAATAAAAAAATATTTGATAATACCTCAATAGATTTCACAGCATTCACACTCATACATTATATCAAATGATAACTTACCCAAGAGGGCTCCTATCTGGACATGGGCGTCCGTGCAGATCTCCACTATTTTTATCTCCTGAGAGAGTTTGTTTACAGTCTGCATAAATGCCTCTTTTTCCATGATATTTGAATTCCAAGAGGTTTGTCGCTTGTCTATTGTGGCAACATGAATGATTTGCTTGTTCTCGTGCTCCATTACTGTGTAACTGCAATATTGTGCTGAATGTCCGGGTGAGTCATTCCGGCCATCTCCTGTCAGAAAGTACACACAAGAAGATGTTAATGCTTTCATGTACATTGACAGAATTTTCCCCAACGCAATCGATATGGTCAGATTTTAAACACATACCTAGAAGCACAACCTCTTTTCCTTGAAGGCCAATGATGGCCTCAGAATTCTTCTCTGTCCAGAACTCTTTTATGGAATCGACACAATATGTGTCCTGAATTTTATAGTATGTTCCTCTGTTCACCATACCCATGTTCATGAACTTAAAAAGGAGTGAAACCTTTTCGTAGTTATTTCCTGACAATAGGATGTTTGATGAAAGAAGGAAATCACCAGCCTGCATTCCAAATTTCAGCCTGGGCTGGGTACTCCAAGTCCACAGGCTGTGTCCATTGGAGCAGATCTGCAAGTCACATAAGAGTAAAGACTGCATTTTGCATGTTTGTCAAATTTACACAGTAATGCACCCATACATTTTGTTTGTGTTGTGAGCATTAAAACCTACCCATTCTGCTGTCATAGCTGTCCCGGAAGTTTTAATGTGCACATTAAATGGTGCATTGCTGTCACACATTTGACCTGTGCTGAGAACACCTGTACATGTCTCTGCAGGAAGTTTCAAAAAGTTCAATAACTGCAACAGGCTATTCTCATAGATAATGGCTGCTGGCACACCAATGATGTCATCTGCACTTTCCACTTTCAGATGTGTAGGAAAATTTTGTGATGTCAAGGTGGCGGCAGCCTCATCTGTGGGGTCTTCATGGGGGGCCAGGTCATGCACTGTTTCATCAATCCCAATAACTGGCAGGTGATCTATGTTTTGTGCTGTTTTTAATGTTCCTCCAAATCTGGGGAGAAAAGAAGAAAGGGGTATTCAGCAAATAGAGGAAGATAAAAATAAAACAAAACATATTAAAAATATTAATAACAGATGATCACACACCGTAAAGATATTGGTGGCAGATACTCTTCATCAGAGCTGTCCCTCTCTTCATGACCTCCCTGATGTACTGTGGAACCTTCATCTTCCCAGTCAATTCTGAGACAAATTACATGTTCAGAAAACAATAACTACGCAACACACAATATTGATAGATGACTAAAATGAGTGCTACATACACACTGTTCATCAGGTCATTGTATTTGTCCTCGTCCAAGTCCTCCTCAGCCATGGTCATGTCATGTAGGCTTTGAAAATGACAAATACGATTCGGTCTGTTAACAAAACGTACACAACATAATAGCTATAGTACAAAAACATGATGACTGTTCATGGGCTACCTTTGCTCAAGTCCTTCCATAGGTGAGAGTTCAGCAGCCACACCAGATCCCAATCGCTCATCTCTGAAAGTAATAATCAGAGCATTCCACAAAGCATTAGACACAACATTTATATATTTTTTAATATTCACTGTCAATATCAATGTGTTAGATAAACAAGATCAATATGACTTCTTATTCAGTAACTTGCCTGTCTGTCCCACTGGAAATACTTGACAAGACCAGAGGAGCTGCCATTTTGGATTGCCTGCTCTTCATGGGGGTTGATGTGTTGGCAAGACTTGTAAAGCTGAGCAAATAACAATAGTCAGTTCAATCAAAAAACGTGCATGGAGTGCTTCATGGGTATCAGTTGTATCTTGTCTCTACCTCTGGTGCTCTTCAGTGTGAGGATCCAAGTTGTTGCCTTGTAGCAGGAACTGAGGCACTCAGAGTAGGGAGTGCTACTCTGAGTGCCTCAGTTCCTGCAACAAGGCAACAATAGTCAGTGTCACAACATATCCCCCTAACACCGGCAATGTACATTCATTTTAACAGGCAGGTGTCTGCTTAATCATGAGTAGCTAGTACTACTCAATTGCATGTTGCAATTTCTCTAAAATTACAAGATAACTTTGTTCATATGAGGTGCCTCTTTTCGTTACTGACTCAATGGCCTGGCTTACCCAAACCCCACCTCAGGAGGTTGTTTACATCTTACAGTAGTTTGCCAGAAGACACCCCACGACAGTGACTACAATTTTATACAGCTTTCACTGACAACGATATCATTTTAATATGTTGACATTGACTGTAGATTAGAAAAGACAACAAAATGCGTACAGATTTCATCGTTTTTCATACTAATTTATTTCTGGTGATTAAAAAATGCTTGCAAAGACGATAAACTGCCCTTTGGTCTGACGAGAGAGACCGCTAACCCCCTCCCTCCCGACGCCAACGCCCTTTGCAAATCAGATGAAATATATTATTATAAAAAAATAAGGAACCTTTCTGAAACTCGGTTGAGATGGTTGTGTCACGTACGTACATGTGCAGCGGAACAGCAATTGAAAACTAATGCAACTGAGCTTTTGAAAGCTAGGCTAAATAGCAAACTAGCCCCTTTGCCGTTTTATATTGAAAATAACAGTAAATTAGCCGACTAACACGGGAGGATAAAGTAGTTCCGTGATCACACTGCACTGGTTCTAACATTATGAGGAGATACATATCAATGTTAGATTTAATTACCTGTCTAGCAGGAAAGTTGCAAACTCCGCGTTCGACTTGAAGTTCTTCTCCTTCATGAGTTGTGTCCACCTGGGGAAAGCTACGCCGAGGTAGACTCTCGTTCTATCCCGTTCATGTTTCCTTTTTCTTTTTTGTTGTGGTTTTCTTTCACTGTCTTGAAGCAAAGCGTATCCATGGTCCTCCATTGCAAGGGAAAGGGAAAGTACATGAACGACAGGTAGATTCTCCGACACAGTCGCTCGCTTCTCCTTCCCGACTCGGCACGCCCCCCGACAACACACGGCGATTTAAGGAAGAACGCGAAATGCAAAGTTTGTCCCATTTCGGCTACCGGAATTCAAAGATGGCGATGTAACATGGAAGCTTTGTGTAGGATGAACCCCCCCCTGTATTTATAGGCAACGATTATTCGGCCGATCAGAAACCTTTCATTTATACGCGATGATGATTTGACGTAGGGAAGTACATATTTATGAAAGCTATATTTGATTTTTGTTAATAAAAAGCCAAAAAAGTCGCATACTGTCCCTTTAAAATACAAAAAAAATGTCTTCCACCATTCATCAGCATCTCTGAATAGCACAAGACAAATTCAACATGTTTCACATGGATGATGGTGAGGTGGACAGGGCATCCTCACAAGACTTCCTCTACACAGAAAAGGGCACAAACTCACAGTGTATGCAGTCGATGTGATTCTTTATTTCGCAAAAAAAAAGAAGAAAAGATAAGAGAGAGCAGAACAACTTGGAAACAAAAAGATCCCAACAATCAACGTTTCCTCTCAAGTACAACAGTGCCTGCTGAGAAAATGTGGAGTCAGACTTATACCTTGAATATTTCAACATTTATTTGTCCTCATTGTCACGACACAATACAGAAGCATATTAAAGCAGAAGTAAGTGATATTTTTGTGTTAATCTAAGTCTTAAATAGTTGTATCTTCCGACAGCAATCACTTCTATAGAGTGTTTGGTCTGAAACACGGGTCTGTCAGTCACTCTGCTCTGCTCTGAGCCCAGGAGAAAACTTTCCTTGTATCCTACAACCTTTATCCAATGAGGAGAGAGAACGGCATAAAGGGGCAGTCCTCTCTGTGTGTGCAGCCAAGGGATGCGCCTGAATGTGGTGACATAGGGACGAGGACCAATAGATCCATGACGAGGGCGGGGGCTGCTAACTCCATCTGCTGACAGGAAGTTATGGTGCGTTCAAGGCAACTCGTAACTCGTGTTTTTCCGACCTGTGAAGTCGTACCAGTTCGATCTGGTACGAGTTCACGGGTCAGAAGTTACGAGTGGCCGTTATAGCAAAGATATTCAATAAATGGAAAGATCCTCCATGAGCGGCTCCAATGATATGAAATGGTTTCACTTCCTGTCTCTCTAAATGGGCGTGGCCAACCGTCACCACCTCGTCTGTGAACGTGTGTGTGTGGATTTATACAATCTGTAGGTAGATGAAAGTGAGATATTTATATTTTCTTATGATAACATTAAATATTTACACTACTAACAGTCATATTTAGCATGAGAAAAATAATTTAAATCATTTTCACGGGAGTTTGCGGCCGTTTGTTTGACGTTGCCTAGGAGATCTGTGGCCAAATCTGGCGAGAGTGTGTCGTAGAGACAGAGACAGGTCTGGAACAAAGTGGATTTTCTCCTGATGTGTCCGTCTGAAAGTTGCCATTTTGGTGTCAAACTGTTCAGAAGAGATGTGGCTTGTGGAAAATGAGTCCAACATTTACTTCAGTGACTGTGGGGAGAAAGGACAGACCATAATCTGTGTTCACATTAAATTGTCCCATTGGAGTCAATACACTCCAGGCTGCCTCTGGTCTCCCTAAAGGGGCGTGGCCGAGCAGAAGCCCACGTGACATCATACAGGAAGCTGACTCGTCATGGAAGCTCTTGGTTTAGAAACCGTCTTTGGTTATAGTGACTTTCACAGGTAAAACAGGTCGGAGAAACACGAGTGGGTTGCCTGGAACGCTACAAAGTCGTAAGTTGTGACTTGAAGCTGTAATTTACGGTTTCAAAAGCCTGCCTGGAACGCAGCATTAGCGAAAACGACCGGATCGCTTACTTCTGCTTTAAGAAGCCCGAAGTACCAAGGAGAAACCATCCACCTCTAGGATGGATGTGTTCTGAGATGAAGCTGTAGAGACGGTTGTTATCCTTGTTGGCTGCTGTGTGTGAAAATCCTCTTTTAAAATACTTAGATCAGCTCATCGATCTGTGGGAACTAACACTTTATTATTATGACATTCATGACTGTGTTATGACACTGTTATGACACGCTTATAAAGCAAATTCAGTAAAGTGTTACCGTGGGAACTGTGACCACTTCCTTGTCCACCTTCTCCCAAGTCATACAGATAGGCTACTGCAATAGTTAAATACTTAAAGGATAATTTCCGTTTTTTACAACCTGGACCTTATTTCTAGCATAAAATAAGATCATTTTACTCACCCAGAAACTTTGGTGTCATTTGGAGTTGTTTTGACGAAATTAGCCCCAGTGGAGAGGCGCGTATATCCGTATAATGCGAGAACACGGGGCACGCAATGCAGCCTCTAAATAACACATTATCCGCTGCAAAACTCGTTCATTTCGCCAATATTTTGTTATGATACACTAGTGATATTCCCCTCCGAGCCCGTGGTGGCATGTTATCAACATGCTGCACCTGTAGGTTGACTACTAACCTCCGACCTGGATGATGTCATCTCCGACCGCTGCCCGGCGCGGCTAACTTGCTACGGCTGATGCTATGGTTCGTTTCTGTGTGTTTCTGACTTGTCAGAACAAAATGAGCAGCTGGATGAAGTTCAGCTTCCACAGGCTTCCTCTCCTCAACCTGGACTCACTAAAGCTCCGGCTAGTTGAGATAAAAATGGACCCGAATGCTGAAGTGGAATGATTATTATCAGAATGAGCCGCGCGGCGCTCAGAGATGACATCATCCAGGTCAGAGGTCAGTAGGTCAACCTACAGACCCCGGATGTTGATAACATGCCACCACGGGCTCGGAGGGGAATATCACTAGTGTATCATAACAAAATATTGGCGAAATGAACGAGTTTCTCTGCAGATAATGTGATATTTAGAGGCTGCATTGGGTGCCCCGTGCTCTCGCATTATACGGATATACGCGCCGCTCCACTGGGGCTAATTTCGTCAAAACAACTCCAAATGACACCAAAGTTTCTGGGTGAGTAAAATGATTGTATTTTATGCTAGAAATAAGGTCCAGGTTGTAAAAAACGGAAATTATCCTTTAAGAGCAGAAGCAAAAAGATACCAACAATCACATTTCCTCTCTATTACAACAGTAGCTACCTGCTCAACAGGCTGAACTTTATTCAAGCCATTAGAAGTGAGTGTAATAAAGGAATATAATGCACACAATGTAATGCCAGCAGGTCAGAGGAGAAGACTGGCTCTTAAAGCAGAAGTAAGTGATATGTTTGTGTTAATATAAGTCTTAAATGTTGTATCTTCCGACAGCAATCACTTCTATAGAGTGTTTGGTCTGAAACACGGGTCTGTCAGTCACTCTGCTCTGCTCTGAGCCCAGGAGAAAACTTTTCTCGTATCCTACAGTTTTTATCCAATGAGGAGAGAGAACGGCATAAAGGGGCAGTCCTCTCTGTGTGTGCAGCCAAGGGATGCGTGTGAATGTGGTGACGTAGGGACGAGGACTGTTATGGTGCGTTCAAGGCAACCCGTAACTGGTGTTTTTCCGACCTGTGAAGTGGTACCAGTTCGATCTGGTACGAGTTCACGGGTCAGAAGTTACGAGTGGCCGTTATAGTGACTTTCACAGGTAAAACAGGTCGGAAAAACACGAGTGGGTTGCCTGGAACGCTACAAAGTCGTAAGTCGTGACTTGAAGCTGTAATTTACGGTTTCAAAAGCCTGCCTGGAACGCAGCATTAGCCAAAACGACCGGATCGCTTACTTCTGCTTTAACCTGTGTAAACTACAATCCCATGATGCATCAGTGGCCTTTTGATGAAGTTTATTCCTTCATTCACAGACTGTTTTTGATTCTTCCATGTTTGTATTTTCCTATAAAGACCAGAGATGATTGATGATTTATGTATTTATTATATATTTTTATTATATATATTACATATATTATTTATTAAATGAAAGACATTTTTATTTTTTATTTTTATTCTTTATAAACGGCCTCTCATGTTATTGTTTTTGTCAAATCCTTCTGTTAACTTCATTTTTATCTTTTTACCACTATGATGCATGACATGACTGATGGGACCTGTTTCCATGGAGACCAGTTCTCCTCCTGACTGGTTCTGTCAGGGCGCCGCTGCGTTCGGGGCCCGTCTGAAAACCTTCCCCCCGGGGAGAAACAAAAAGCTTTTTACATTAAACTAAACAGACTCTGAGTGTTTTCACTCGACTTCCTAAAGTAAGAAACGCTCCTCGTGTATTATTCAGGGATGTTTTAATATGTCACAGTCACTGGGTATTGTAATTAAAGCTGAAGGGTCAGAGGTCAACGGGCTGGATGTGGTTTCATCTATTGAACCTTTTATGAAAGTTTTGTGATTGATCAACATGTTCGTTCTGAGCTAATTAAAGGCGTCGTGTTGGATGAAGTGAAGTAAATTAATGGGATAGTTCAACATTTAGTCAAATCGGCCCATTGCCATAATCCCTATAGTCATAGCAGTAGGTTCGTTACCTTTAATTGTCGGTGCAAGCTATTTTTAGAACGGCGGAGCAGAGCCGTGAGCTGCTCAGAGCTACGCTACGGAGACTCATTATGGGATTTCTTGGTTTCCCTCATCATCAAACTCATCAAATACACAATCCAACAACTCCACAACGCTCTGGTGGACAAGTTGTGAGCTGCACATTCACCACGCTATGAGATAATAACACAACGTTACCACACAGAGTTGTTTTAGAGGGAAATTCATGCAAAACCGCTGATGCACGTTGCCTTCAGGGACAGTTTTTCATCAACAGTCTCTGTTAGGCCTGGACCTAATACTCCTTCATACCTTTGTAACTTAGTAAACAGTCAGCCAATCAGAGGAGAAGCTCAGAGCCTCATCTCCTCTAATTGGTTCAAAGAGTTTCAGTTCAATCTGACTTTTATGGTTCAACACTTCAAAAGTGTAAAATATTTGACCTCTGAAAAACATTTATTTGTTAGTCTTATGCAGAGGCCAAAGGTCTGAACTCTGTGCACAGTCATTGGTTTTTTATTATTTAAAGCCCCCGTATGTAACTTATTTGGCTTTTTATGATCAAAAATCAAACCTGTCTTTCATAAATCCGTATTTGACTGAAGGTGAATCACAGCTGCATCCAAATGAAAGCTTTCTGGTCCCTTAGAATGAGTTGTTACAAGTCGTTACAAATACATAAGTGGGCGACGCACCGAACCGAGGCGGCCATGTTGCATCGTGACCGTAGGTAACCACGGAAACGGCCTGTTAAAACTGTCACCACTGTGTAGTGTGAGGAAGGACGGAGGCACCGGTGTTGCATTCAGGTGCAGTCAGGCAGACGGCCGTCGGCAAACCAACCGGATGTCATTTTACTCCACCAGAGAAAGACGGTAAAACTAAAATACCACATCACCATGACAACATGTTGTCAGACCACTTGTTTACATAGAGGCTTGTTTATCCTGTTACATGCAGCGTCTGTTGTCTGTCTGACGTCTGCCCCATTTCACCTGAATGCAACATCAAGAATACGTTCAGATATGCAGCCGCACCGCTAGATGGGGGGAATTCCTACGTACTATACCTTTAATTTCAGGAAATATTTGGTCATAGTTTTAATTCTAAAAAAGTGATATAGATATTTGTGTATTTAAAGTGTTTGCTTAAAGGTATATTGTGTTAGCCTTTAAGACAGACTACATCATTAACATGTCTAGTGTGTCAACGAGCGGTAGACCTCGGCTCAGTCCAGGGGGCGGGATGAAGGCTGTCTTTCAAACTGCCTCTGCACCAATAGGGTAGCGCTACGACCAATCAGAGCAAAGAGCAGGATGACGTTAGCCTGACAAGCCAATTACTGTAAAATGTATGTCGTCATGGCGTTAAGCCGCCCAACGACTCTCTAAACAGATAGAGCGCTGTGATTGGTCAACACAAACGATGTTCGAGACTCAAAAAGTTCCTATGGCTCGTTTCTAGACCCACCTACGGAGCAGATAGATTTGCTGCCGCTAGGGTGCAGCTAGATTTATAGGCTAATATTGTGTAAGAATTCCTCCCATCTAGCGTTGTGGTTGTATATCACAAGCAACTCAATCGTATTTTTCATGCTGCATTCACATAAAATTGGGCAGACAGCAGACGGACCCCCAATAGCATTGACTTTTGGGCCACATGTGGCATTTAGCTGGCACCTCTGGTTGAAATGTGGTATGGCAAAATGTATGAGGACCAAATCATAACCACATACGCATTGCCATATATTCAAATTTGGAGGGAATTATTCTTCTGGTACACTTATTTAACTGAGGCACTTGGCCCAGATAATAGAATATTCTTTTGGGCCGCATGTGGTATGTGACTGGTAAAATTGGAGGGAATATCTCTTCTGGGGCAGTTCTGTAATAGAAGCACCTGGCCCTATGTAACTGACAAAATGGCAAAACACATGAGGTCCACATCATAACCACGTTGGTTTTGCCATACCTTCAAAATTGGAGGGAATTTTTCTTCTGGCACAGTTCTGAAATAAGGCACTCTCCCAGATGATAGATGTTAGCTTTTGGGCTACAGTTGGCATGCAACTGGCACAAGTGGCCATGGGTGGAGTTTATTCTGCGACACCCTCCGGACATTTTCATTTTCTCTCACTCGTTTCTGGACTGGCTGCTGCTTTGGGTAAGTGAATTTTAAACCTTTTACATTTTTGTTGAACTACTGATAATTAATGGCACACACTAGACCTACATCTTTAGAGGAGAAAGCTACAAGTTAGCCGAACAGAACTCGGTTTTAATTTAATAAAGCGTGTGTTTGAAGCCCATGGTGGCAAGAGACAGGCTATGGCTGTGTTAGCAGCTTTAGCAGCTTTGCTAACCCTACTGCTCCTGGGATGAAAAAAAGCTGTTACTCCAATGTCTGATTTATTTTATTTTGATTCACCGGAACTTCACACAATGTTTTTTATAAACGCGTTAACGCAAAAATGATTTTAACGGCACTATTTTTTTTTTTAATTTTAAATTTAAATTTTTTTTTTTTTTTTTTTAAATAACACGAAAAAAGAAAACACACGATTAAGTTAACGCTGTGACATTGGAACCTCAGCCGTTGCCGTCTTGTAATGTTACAGAAAAGCTGCATGTTGACTACACTAGAGAACTTGTTCTTCTTATCACCAAACAAGGCTGCTCTCTCTCTCTGACAGCTGATTTTTAAATACCATGAATGGAAAGCATAAGAAACATCCAGATGTTTCTTTTCTTATGTTTCTTATCCATTCATATTGCTGTGATTTCAAGCAAAAAAGAAAACGATGCGATTAATCACGATTAACTTAGGAAATTTTGAGATTAATCGCGATTTAAGATTTTAATTGTTTGACAGCCCTAACACTACTCTTTCAAAATGTCCTGTGTTCTCAAGGTGCTGTAGACGAAACCCTGACTACAGCTGTTTCAGACAAGGAGGTGGAGGTGATGGGAAACTGGGCCTTGGTGTGAAGAGAGACAAAAAATACAAGCTGAAACTGACAGTTAAGACAGACAGTTTTGATGCACAAATTAAACTTTCTTCATTTCTAATATTTCTTCACTGTTCTTGTATTTTTGTACAGTATTACTGTAACCTATCTGATCAGTTTTTTTCTGATTCTGTTTTTATATGGATGTAATTTCTACATGATCTGTACAGTTCATTGAAGGCAATTTTGAAGTATGAAAAAATACAATTTTAAAGGGAAACTTGTGTGTTTCTTAATTTTTCATATTGATTTTGTGTGATTTAAGTGATCTATATAGGTATCGAACAACTTAATCAGTACTGCTATTGCACTAAAATTATCATTTTTTAATTTTGGTGCCAGAATTGACCTGTCATTCTCTTCATAATGTGGGGCAGATGGAAGGTGTGTTATCTGATGAAAAAAAAGTACCAGTTTTATTCTGTCAACCACATGTGGGCCACAATGATTCAACAGAACTGAGCCACACGTATTCTGTATGTGACATGAGTACATATAATTATTTGAATTTAGTTTCCTCCTGGTAGAAGTCTGGTTTTGTTATGGTTCAGTTTGGGCTTATATACCTTAGGGCCAGATGTGGCCCATCATTCACTTCCAAAAGTGGGCCAGATGAAAGGTTTGGTGTATATTAGTTTAGGTTCTGGGTAAAATCTGGATTTTGGTCTGTCAGCCACATGGGGGCCACTTAAGAGCCAGTAGGCTTTACCTGAACACAGCCATACAGGCAGGCCCTATGAAGCCCAGCTATAAGCCATATGTAGTTGGTACAGTTCTGGTAGAGGTCTGGTTATGTTATGGTTAAGCCACCTGCGGAAAAGGCTGTAATTTTTGGGAATTTAAATTTTTTTCAAACTTTCACTGCATAATGTTTTTAATTACTTCCGTTCTTGCCATTCATATAAAATAATCATTACTTTTTATTTTTTAACCCCTCATTTGCCAGTTTGTTTGCACGATGCCCTTGTTTGTAAACAAACAGAAAATGAGAAACTATATATATTCTCAGTGCCACTGGGTTTTCTTATATTTGGAGTCGTACAGTCTGGGGTATGTAAATGATTCACCACAACATTGTTGATGACACAATTTTATTTTTGGGCAGGGAGGCAAATTATATAAAAACTCCCGTTTAGCCTGTTCGTGGCCAAAAATGGCCACCTACGGAAAAGGCTGTAATTTTTGAGAATTTTAATTTTTTTTCAAACTTTCACTGCATAATGTTTTTAATTAACTTCCGTTCTTGCCATTCATATAAAATAATCATTACATTTTAATGTTTTAACCCCTTAATTGCCAGTTTGCTTACATGATGCACTTTTGGTAAAACAAATTAACACACTGTAGTCTGTATTCTTAGTGCCAATGGGCTTTCTTGTATTTGTGGTAGTAGAGTCTTGGATATATAACAGAATCACAATAACAGTGAAAATTCTGCATTTTTAGTTTTTTGTCGGTAAGCAAATTACATAAAAACTCCCGTTTAGCCTGTTCGTGGCCAAAAATGGCCACCTACGGAAAAGGCTGTAATTTTTTATAATTTTAATTTTTTTCGACTTTAACTGCATAAAGTTTTTAATTAATATCTGTTCTTGCCATACATATTTAAATTACCATTAATTTCTTAATTTTTTAACCCTTCAAATGCCAATTTGCTCACACAATGCATTTTTTTGGTATACAAATAACACACTGTAGTCTGTATTCTAAAAGCCAATGGGCTTTCTTGTATTTGTGGTAGTAGAGTCTTGGATATATATCAGAATCACAGTAACATTTATTATTCTGTATTTTTAGTTTTTTGTAGGTAAGCAAATTACATCAAAAATCACACTTAGCCCCTATAAATTACATTGAAAAAATGCTCTACAGAAACACACACACACGCACACATTTTTTTTTAATACAATATCCCATATCATCCTCAGGCATCCTCAAGATCACTCATATGTCAAAATTGTGTCATTCATTTTGCTCCTTTGTAGTGTGTATGCCACCTATGATCCCTATGGGGAGACTAGAATATTACATGAAATTGCTCCCATGGCCGGAAATTGGCCACTGGCATAATCTGACAAAAAACATTAAAAACCATAAATTTCAAGTCTCTAATTTAGAATGACACCCATTTTGCCTACTTTGTATAATTTTATACTGGAATAACAAGGGATTATTGGGGAGACTCAATTCACTGCAACACCACTAATTTGTGCTCAAAAAACACACACGCATACACACACACACAAAAACACATGCACGTACACACATTTTTTTTTAAAGGTTGCAATGACTATCATCATCAGACATCTTCAAAATCACTCATTTGTCACAATTGTGTAATTTATTGGCTCTTTTGTAGCACATATGCATTTTTTGACCCCTAGTGGCAAACTAGAATATTACATGAAATTGTGAGCGTTCCCCAAAATGGGCCATAGGCAAAATCTGACAAAAAACATTAAAACCCATAAATTCAAGTCTCTAGTTTAGAATGACACCCATTTTACCTACTTTGCATGATTCTATACTGGAAAAAACAAGGAATTACTGGGAGACGGAATTCACTGCAACTGAACTGCAACAATTCTTATGTGTGATTTGATATCTAAAAAAACACACACACATACAAACACACACATACATTTTTTTTTTTAGGCAACAACAAATATCATCATTAGACATCCTCAGGATCACATACATGTCAAATTTGTGTCATTCATTTGCTCCTTTGTAGGACATATGTCACTAGCGACCCTAGTGGTGAAATAAAAATATTACATTAATTTGTTCCCCTGGCCAAAAAAGGGTTACATAGCTTTCATATACTTGGGCCAGATATGGGCTGTCATTCACTTCCGTAAGTGGGCCAGATCTTTGCTGTTTATTTGGGCCACATCCAAGCCAAAGGAACTTTGCTATTAGGGACAACAGCCGCTGCACGTAACGGCATAAACAAGCCTCTATGTAAGCAAGTGGTCCGTGGACAATATGTTGTCATGGCGATGTGGTATTGTTTTACCGTCTTCCTCTGGACTTCTGTGACTAAAATGACATCTGGTTTGTTACCGACGGCCGTCTGCCCGACTGCAGGTGAATGCAGCATCAGTGTAACGCTCCATTCCTCCTCACTGCGTTACCGCGGTGACTTTTCACAGACGCCACCTCCACCTGAGCCCACAGCTCAATTTAAAGGTACATTGTGTAGGAATTCCTCCCATCTAGCGTTGTGGTTGTATATCACAAGCAACTCAACCGTATTTTTCATGCTGCATTCACGTGAAATTGGGCAGACGGCAGACGGACAACAGCTGCTGCAGGTAACGTGACAATGACTTTATTTTACAGGATAGCCCCTTGAGATGTACCATCTCATTTTCGAGGGGGTCCAACAATATGTTGTCATGGCGATGTGGTATTGTTCACCTGACCCACGTTTTACCGGCTTTTTTAAATTTTCATTTTGAGTTGAAACATAGTGTAGATGTGAAATAAAAGGTGTAATATTGAGGTGTATTAACATCATGTAGCAGTTGGTGGTGACTAATAATGATATATTATGTGATATATATTATTTATGTATAGATAATATTCTAGAGTGACAGTAAAATGAAGGAGACCACACAGGAGTTAATATTTTCTGGAATGCTTTTGCTTGTTTTGTTTTGTCGTTTTTTTTTGCCTGTTGCCAATGTTTCTTCTTCTTTCTCGTCAATTTTCTTTCATAAAACTCAAAATGTTTTTTTCTTTTCTTTTCTTTTCCCTCCAAGGATCCAATTCAAATACTTTTTCTTTTTTCTCTCCTTTCTTTCTTTCTCTCTTTTCTTTTCTTCTGTTTCTTTTTTTTTTTTTGGCAAGCACCTCATTCCTCCATCTTTATTGGCAAAAGCAAACATGCTTGTAAATTAGAAATCCATTTTTTTTTTTTACAAACAAAATACATGAAGAAAATACATCCACATCCTGCAAATATAAACAGTAACAAATCCAAAACTATTATTCAATAAACATTTTACATTTTTTACACTATTGTGTGATAGTAGTAGTAGCGTACAGAAGAGGAAGAAAGTACAAAAAAGTGGGAGAGAGGCGTCGGCCGACACACACACCTCATATACAAAATAAATCACATGAGCAAATCATACCAGAGTACAGACACACACACGCACACACACCTGGACCTCCCTCTGACACACACACACACACACACACAGCTGGACACACACAACTCAAAGGTTTCCTATGGGACTCCGTTAGTGGATATGATCGGCTGACAACACGTCATGTAAACATAGTTAATTATGTGTTTCAGGGGGAAAAAGAAGAAGCAACAAGAGAAACGATGTGGTGAACGTGTTAGAATATAATCCGTCTCTACGGGGGGGAAGCTTGGGATGCTGACGCTTCTAAAATACAGTATAAAGGCAAAAAAAAGAAACAAAGAAACAAAACCACACAAGAAAAAGGTGCGTGCACTGTAAAAACTCAAAATCTTTCCAAGAATATTTGTCTTATTTCTTGTCAAAATGTCTCATTTCTAGTCAAAACTAATCTCTTTCCACTTAAACTAAGACTCATCACCTAAAACTTAACTTGTTTTTAGATCATTTTCACTTATTCCAATTGAAATAAGTAGAAACATCTGCCAGTGAAAGCTTTTACAAGTTTTTTGTGCTTGTAATAAGAAAGTTGCTCCACTATCAGATTTTTCTACTTATTTCAAGTGAAAATCTGCTTGAAAGAAGTAAAAAGTGTCTAAAAACAAGCTGCTTTTTAATGTGATGAGTTTTATTTTAAGTAGAATGAGATTTGTCTTGACTAGAAATAAGACAAATATTCTTGGTGAGATTTTGCATTGTGAGTGTGTTATTGAGTGCACTGCAAAAACTCAATATCTTACCAAGAATATTTGTCTTATTTCTTGTCAAAATGTCTCATTTCTAGTCAAAACTAACCTCTTTCCACTTAAAATAAGACTCATCACCTAAAAAATAACTTGTTTTCAGATCATTTTCACTTGTTTCAAACTAATTTTCACTTGAAATAAGTAGAAAAATCTGCCAGTGAAAGAAGTAAAAAGTGTCAAGCAACTTTTTAATGTGATGAGTCTTATTTTAAGTAGAATGAGATTTGTTTTTGACAGATATTCTTGGTGAGATATCTGAGTTGTTGCAGAGTGAAGCAGCTGTTTGAGCTCCGTCTCTCCTCTGATAGAAATGTTGCCACTTCAGTGACGTTAGTGAAATAAATCCTGGTGAACCAGCGGTTGTGTGCCGTCTCTCTCTCTCTCTTTACGTCGGCGTCGTTAAAAAAAAAAAAACTTAAAGAAAAAAGGAAAAAAATACACAACAGTAATTTCTCTTTCAAGCATTTACAAAATTTACAAAAAGTAAATCACACGTCTTGTAAAAACTCAGCCGTCCGCTGATTGTATGTTTGTCTGTTTAAGGCAAAGAAATCATATTCATATATACATATTCATATATAAATATAAATATATATACATTTATATTTATATATGAATATATATTTATATAATAATTATATTAAAATCAACTGTTTCAGTTTTACATTCAGACACTCGTCTCTCTGACCTCTGACCTCACTGTGAGCGACGTGACCCCTCAGAATAAAACAGGTGAAAGCTGTAACACACACACACACACACACACAGACACACAGGCACAAACACACACACACACACACACACACAGGGAGAATCCTAACGTTGTGTTTTCCACTTGTAAACATCCTTAGAGTCGTTTTCCTCTCCGCTGCAGCTGAACAACGTGCACTAACCAGAGTGTGTGTGTGTGTGTGTGTGTAGAAACTGAAGCGTGTGTGTGTGTGTGTGTGTAGAAACTGAAGCGTTTGTGTGTGTGTGTGTGTGTGTGTGTGTGGGGGCGGTAGAAGTGACCGTGAAGCTGTGTGTTGTGTGTGTGGTGGACACAATAAATAAACCGACCAACCAATATAAAGGTCTCTGTTGCCGTGGTGATGGAATGACTGACTGTCCCCGAACGGACGGAGGACGAGATTTCTTTTCTTTTTTTTGTTGAAGTTGTTGTTGTTGAAGTTGTTTGAAGTTGTCGTTGTTTCAAAAACCGGGTGAGAAAAGAGCTTAAATACAGTTTCAGTTTCATCATCGTGTATAAAAATACCTGTTCACAGTCGACACACAGAGGAGAGTTCACTACAACGACAACGCAACGCAACAGTTTCCTCTCAGCAGAAGTGAGATGGTTTTAAATAAAGGTTTAGTTTTAGTCGAGGGGGGGAGGGGGGGGGGGGGGGAGCTCCACATTCTTCTACTTCCTCTTCTTCGTCATCTTCACGTACGGGAAAAAGAAAAAGAAAACGTCACTTTGATCAGAGTCTAAAACCACTTTGTCTTCGTCTGAAAATACTGGAGAGAGAGAAAAAAAAAAAAGCAAGAAGAGTTCTGATGTCGCCGTCGGCAACGGCAGGTGATGAAGAGGAGCAACCACCACCACCACCATGATGAAGATGATGATGATGATGATGATGATGAAGATGAGGACGACTCGTTGTCTCCACGTCTTCGTCGTCGTCGTCTTCACCGTCGCCACGACCGACTCTCGTACTCGTCGTCTTCATCGTCGTCTTCCTCCTCCTCCTCTTCCTCCTCCTCCTCACCGGGCAGATACGAGCTGGCCTCCTTCTGTTCACACACACACACACACACACACAGACACACACACACTGTAGTTAGTTTATTGACCCCACACATGGGAAACGTGGTTGTTCAGCATTGTGTTTATCTGCAGTGTGTTACATAATTTGGCGAGCCAGCCAGGAGTCAAACGGTAAAAAATAAAAATATGCAGATATGTAGGACTCTATGATTTCTGTGATCACGGAATCGACCCGATTAAACCGGAAACTATTTTTAACGCAGATACGACATTGTTTTTTTTTAAAGCAGTACTAAAGAACTTTCAGTTTTGGTTGAGTTTGGCGGCGCCTGTGGACCAAAGCGGTAGTGTTTTGCCTGAAGTAAGACTCAATTTCCCATGAACACTAGCGTGAAGCCCTGTAAATATCCTACATTAAAATTAACAGAAGACATCAAAACTAAGTTTCTGTTTCCAGTGGATCATTTCAAAGTGAAAACACAAACATAATCCATTGCTAAAGTGCCGTTTTGCCTGTTCCCTCCTTGTTGTGACTCGCAAAAGTGAAAGTGAAACTTAAGTGAGAGCCGGGTTCCTACCATGCTCCTCAAAGCTGCTTAGTGCCAGAGAAAGAGATACAGACCATAATGATACAGACCCCCTCAGACCACGACAGAGGTGTCATTCAACTTGTTGTAAGTCGATGTATCATCACAAAAGTTATGAAAATATTTTATGAAGGTTGAAAAGTTACTTAGTGCTGGTTTAAGTATATTTTTTGGCTTTTTTGCCTTTATTTGATAGGTCATAGTGAGATAGACAGGAAAGGGGGAGGCAGTGAGAGGGGGAATGACATGCAGGAAAGGTCTGCCCGACGCGGGATTCGAACCGGGGACGCCTGCGTTGAGGACTATATCCTCTACATGGGGCGGCCGCCTTAACCACTGCGCCACGCACCGCCCCAGATACGACATCATTTGACTGAGATTCTGTTTCCGTGTGGAAGAGGAACGTGTGTCTGGGGAAAACTGCAGCAGATTCATGTGAGTCAGTGTTTAACGTTTCTGATTTATTATGTTTCAGCTGACTGGAATAAAATATAATATTGTGTTTATCTGTTTGTCTTTTCAGACATCTGCTGTAAATAATAAATTCAGTGTGTTACATAATTTGGCGAGCCAGCCAGGAGTCGAACGGTAAAAAAATAACAAAATATGCAGATATATACAGGACCCTATGATTTCTGTGATCACGGAATCGGCCCGATTAAAACGAAAAACAATTTTTAACGAACAAAACGAACGGACAAAAACAATTCATATGACATCATGTGACTGAGATTCTGTTTCCGTGTGGAAGAGGAACGTGTGTCTGGGGAAAACTGAAGCACATACATGCGAGTCAGTGTTTAACCCTTCTGATTTATTATGTTTCAGCTGACTGGAATAAAATATAATATTAAAAAAAAAAAACGTGTGCAAAAAGTGAACTTTTTTAAGGGACAACCAGGAGTTTTGGAAAGCAAAGTTTGAGCCTCAGCGCGCACGGTGAAATTCTTTGACCGGCGCGAGACGGACGAAAGAGAAAACATGAATGTTTTCATTGATCAAGAATGAAAGTCAGAGGTTGGAAGACGATCAGATACCGTCGGACCATAAACGGCGATCCGGCGGCGTTATTCCCATGACACACCGGGCAGCGTCCGGGAAACCGAAACTAGGAAATGCTGGTCGAGTCGACCACTAAATAATAATAATAATATCACAATAACTATAAAGACAAAACGATATATTTATCTAAATGGACCCATTAACAAGTGGTAACGTAGATTCATCCACATTAATATGAGACTCTTTTACAACCAAATACAAACTCCTGGTTGTCCCTTTAAACTTTTCTCTCTGAGTGAAGCTGCAGCGTCACACGTCCAGACACTTCACACGCTCCTCGTTGTTTAAATGACAGAAAATAACTCTCTGCTCTTGAATACAAGGTTATTACAGAGTTATTACTTCATTTTCAGAGGAACATCTGTTCATCTTCAGCAGGATTTGCACCAACAGCAGCAGCCTGTTGTGTTTTAGAGCTGCAGCTCCGTTCATGTGACGGTAACGCATAGGGCTGGGTAAAAATATCGATTCAGCAATGCATTGCAATTCTTTTCTCTGCAATTCAATATCGATTCAGCAATCTTCTGAATCGATTCAAGCCCCTGGCTAGTGGGGGCGCTGCGAGCAACACCCTCGTGTGATTCGCGCTGTACGGACGGGGGCCGCACTAGACCAAACCATAACAATATGGGAGTGAGTAGCAGCAGCAGCGTTAAGCCAGCGCCTTCAAACCTGAAAGCAGATGTGGGGATTCATTTTGTATTTATAGGCGCCGATTCCGTGGGTGCTCCGGTGCTCAAGCACCCACTGACCAGGTTGAGCCACCAGATGCGCATTTTCTCCGTGCCGCGAAAAAGCTCCACCGAATCAACCTTTTTTTTTTTTTTTTTTTTTACACCGCAACATATGGTTCACGTCATGATAACTTCTGTATTATGGCCATTGAAGCTTCCACAGTCCATAGTTCTCCTCTTTGTTTGATATTTCAAGAGACTTCCTAACCATGGATAGCTCCTAGGCAGGATTGCTCTGCTGTGTTGTCGCCCCCCCCCCCCCGTCATCGCGGCCATCGCCCCGCCGCCGTCATCCGGCGGACGGCCGCGGGGGCGCCCCGCACGGTTACGTTACGGCGCTGAGCGTCAGACCCGACGACAAGTCAACAACATAACACAAACTTATCTGACAGCTGCTCTCACTTCTTCCTCTGCTCCTCCTCACTCACTCACCTACACACAGACAGGACTCTGTCTTCCTCACACTCACCCCAGCCCCTCAGTTTCTCATCCCACCTGCCCGTACCATACACATTGACAGTCAGTCAGAAATCACAGAACTTAAACATCATAACAAGAACATTACTGCGGGGTCGCTACAATATTTTCAGTTGTGCAGTAGGCTATTATTAATAATATTGTTTTGTATTGTTTTATTACTCAAAATGTTATGAGTTATTTTCCAAGAGGAAAGTAACACATAGCCTAATTTAAATTTAGCTGCACTGTAGTTCAGTGTTAAAGCAGTGTCATATTTTGTTATGCTATGAGTTATACTATGGCTGTTCATAAGGCATGAAACTAAACAAATAATTATTAAAAAAAAAAAAATCTGGTACTCTTATTTGTGTATTTCTGCTTGATACTGAATCGATATCGAAGCATTTCAATCAATATCGAATCGAATCGATATCGAATCGAATCGTGACCTAATGAATCGAAATCGAATCGAATCGTGAGATTCTCAACAATACCCAGCCCTAGTAACGCAGACGTTCTCTCCGGGTTCAGAAGCTCTGCTATGACTTTTTTCTCGAAGGAAGTGTACGACTTTATTCTCGCAATATTATGACTTTTTTCTCGCAGGAAATGTACGACTTTATTCTCATAAATTTCCGACTTTATTCTTGTAAATTTCCGACTTTATCTCATAGATTTCCAACTTTATTCTCATAAATTTCCGACTTAATTCTCGTAAATTTCCGACTCTATCTCATAGATTTCTGACTTTATTCTCGTAAATTTCCGACTTTATCTCGTAATGTTCTGACTTTTTTCTCGTAGGAAATGTACGACTTCATTCTTGTAAATTTCCGACTTTATCTCATAGATTTCCGACTTTATTCTCGTAATGTTATGACATTTCCTCTAAGGAAATGTACGACTTTATTCTTGTAAATTTACGACTTTATCTGATAGATTTCCTACTTTATTAAATACAAACTCCTGGTTGTCCCTTTAAACTTTTCTCTCTCAGTGAAGCTGCAGCGTCACACGTCCAGACACTTCACACGCTCCTCGTTGTTTAAATGACAGAAAATCTACAGTTTAATAACTCTGTGCTCTTGACTACAAGGTTATTACTGAGTTATTGCTTCATTTTCAGAGGAACATCTGTTTGTTTCCAACAGCAGCCTGTCGTGTTTTAGAGCTGCAGCTCCGTTCATGTGACGGTAACGCAGTCGTTCTCTCCGGGTTCAGAAGCTCTCAGCGAAGAGAGACTCGTCTGTTTCCACCGGGACGACGTCAAACATTTACAACTAGAAAACGCTCCACTGAAACCTACCATTATGAGTTAAAAGAAAAAGATAAAACTTCACAAACTTTCCTCACACTGGCCTCCCTGGTGTGAGAGAGTGTGTGTGTGTGTGTGTGTGTGTGTGTGAGAGTCGAACCTTGCTGTCTTCATCTTTAGCCTCCTCTTCCTCCGGCTCTGTCGTCACCGACGGCGTCTTCGGTTTGTACCAGGAAATCTGCAGCACTCGCCCTTTAAACTTTGCTCCCTGATTGGCTGCCTACAAAATAAAACAAAACAAAACAGGAAGTTACACTCAGAGATTTCACAATAAAACCTTAAAAACTATAATAATAATAGTAAGTAATGTGACTCACGTTCTCTGCTTCGCTCCGTGTTTTGAACGTCATGATGACGCTGGTTGCATCTTGGTCACGCAGATCCTCGATCTCCCCGAATTTCTACGACAGAGAAGAGAAAAAAAAAAGATGAAGATGAACGAAACAACAGCAAACAAACACAAAAATGACCATTTAACAAGAATGTTAACTCTAAGTGTTAACTAAATGTTAACTAAGTTTAATTGTCTTACATCTTGATTTTATGTGTCTATGTCTGCTTGTTCTGTTTCTGCTCTGGTCTTTTATTTTTTGTTTTCATGTCACTGAAATGAGATTTCCTCTAGAAACCTCTGGTTTTGTTTTTTTTTAAATCTCACCTGCACATCCTGTTTACTGTATTTTGTTTTTGTGCAAATTAAGAATGAATAATAATAAGGTAACCCTTTAATTTACAGGCTGTTAATTATGTGATAAAGTCAAGAAATAGCAGAGAAATAACTGTCAGTTAATGTCGTGTTTTTCATAAAAGCTAAAGATAAGATGACACATGCTGCTTTTCATGATTTTGATTTTTTTTGGGAAAGGTGAGAATGTTTCTCCATTTATTTATTTCTAGACATTATGACACAGTTGTTATTTCTAGACATAATGATGCAATTAGTTGATATTTCTAGTAGGGCTGACCCCAAAAAATCGAAGCTTCGAAGCTTCGTTCGTTGCCATGGAAAATCGATCATGAAGTCCGTGATCGACTGTTTTTTTTTTCTTTTCCTTTTCCTAGTTGTTATTTCTAGACAATATGACACAGTTAGTCGTTACATTATCGAGTAATTATCGGCCTGTGAATTAAAGCGTTACCAAAAATAGATAAATAGGAATCTAATACAATCATACGTGTAACACAGTCCAGCATAAATACATGAATCTTCTTGAAGGACTGCAGTTATAGTTTTTGAAACCATCCCATAATAATAACACTAACAACGACCAGTGAGTGTTTCTCCTCACCACAAAGTGCGGCATCAGCTCCTCCTTCTCCTCCTGCGTGACTCCCAGGATGGACAGCGCTCTGGGTCTGTGGTCCACCACCATGCGGTTCACGCTGCCGCCGCCTCGGCCAATCAGCTCGCGGCTCCGCCCCCGGCCGCGGCCGCCGTGCATCGACCCCGGCTCCAACGCCATCTTCCCCCGACCGCGACCACGAGCCGCCGGCGGCCGGATCAGACCCAGCCGGGTGGCCTGGAGAGGAAGAAGACAAAGCTGCAGGTTAACGCCAAAGAAGCAAGTAAAGAAGTGAATTTAAAGGGATAGTTCAACATTTTGTCAAATTGGCCCATTGCCATAATCCCTATAGAGTTGTTTTAGAGGTAAATACAGAGACTGTTGATGAAAAACTGTCCCTGAAGGCAACGTGCATCAGTGGTTTTGCATGAATTTCCCTCTAAAACAACTCTGTGTGGTAACGTTGTGTTATTATCTCATAGCGTGGTGAATGTGCAGGTCACAACTTGTCCACCAGAGCGTTGTGGAGTTGTTGGATTGTGTATTTGATGAGTTTGATGAGGGAAACCAAGAAATCCCATAATGAGCCTCCGTAGCGTAGCTCTGAGCAGCTCACAGCTCTGCTCCACCGTTCTAAAAATAGCTTGCACCGACAATTAAAGGTAACGAACCTACTGCTATGACTATAGGGGTTATGGTGATGGGCCAATTTGCCAAAAATGTTGAACTATCCCTTTTAGAATCTGTAGCTCGGAGCTTTTTCAATCCAGTGGGTTAAAAATGTGAGACCAACTAGTTCCACGTGTCTGATATTAAATAACGAAGCTGTGAAACAGAAAATTCACATCGTTACGTCTCAAACACAACGAGTGAAGTCTGTGTTAGTTGTAACCAGGGACGGGCAGAGGATCTACGAATATTCAAACAGTCGATCGTCTTGTCTGAAAAACTGTAAATGTTCCTTTTTCCTGAGGCAGAAGGAGAAACATGGAGAGACTCGTACAGCTCAGAAGGCGCTTTATTCTCGTAGATTTACGACTTTTTTCTGGTAATGTTATGACTTTTTTCTCGTAGGAAATGTACGACTTTATTCTTGTAAATTTACGACTTTATTCTCGAAGTCTGTGTTGCTGTTTTTTTTTCTCAATGTGGCCCTAATACTCCGTTGTAAAAAGTTGTAACTTTATTAAATAAGGATAATGACAAAAACTTTATATTGAAGTGTTTGAAGTGTTGTGTATTTAAACTTTCAAGTACTTTTTAACATAATTTATGAACTGTTTCGTCTTCACATACGTTAACAGGACTGAACTGAGCAGAGACTCAGTGAATCAGGTGATTTACAGCTGCTTCCTGATTGGACGACTTGTCTGTGTTACAACCATCTCCTTTGTGTATTAAAGGTTCATTCCGTCTCGTTCTGCTCCTCTCAGACACTTGACTCTCTGCTCTCTCTCTCTGCTCTCGCTGCTGTTACTCCTCGACGGCTCTCGTCCATTTTTAAAGCGACATCTCCTCCGCCTCGTAACCACGACTCCCCTCCTCCCTCTCCTCCCCCCTCCCTCTAATTGTCATCCTGCGACTTCCTCGCCTCCATCTTTAATGAGAGCAGCAGCGTCTCCATCGGAGGAGGGACGAGCTTCGTTAGCGTCGGCTCCTCTGGGCTTCGCTAAGTGGCTGCAGCTCAACGTGCAGAGGGACGGAGTGTGTGTGTGTGTGTGTGTGTGTGTGTGTGGGGGGGGGGTAGGAAGGAGGAGGAAGTAGAGGGTAAGATGCATTTTTAACAAGTCGCTAATTCCAGAGCCAGGAGGAGGTGAGAGGGGGAGAAACACGCTGGTGCTGGTGTTGCTGACATGACAACAGCTCTGGATGATCCTCTGACACAGGAGGACTGGTTCATCATGGAGGGAAAAATAAATCAGCGCAGCTACAAACTCACATGTTCATGTAGTTTTGAGTTCAGAATTATGTTATTTAGGATTTATTTCCATCATATTAAATCTTGCTAAAGTTTATATGCTCATTCAGAACGCTGCAGCTCGAGTTTTAACCAGAACAAAGAGATCAGATCACATCACCGCAGTTCTTCAGACCTTACATTGGCTCCCAGTCAGCTACAGAATAGATTTTAAAGTTCTGCTACTGGTTTACAAATCACTGAATGGTTTAGGTCCAGAATACATGAATGACATGTTAGTGGAGTCTAAACTACATGAATGACATGTAGTACACTTTTAAATCCAGGTTAAAAACATTTCTCTTTTCACGTGCTTATAGATGAGCTCTTTTTAAGAACTTAAAACTTTATCTATTTTCTTTTATTCTACTTTGTTATTCTTCTTTGCTCCTGCTCTTAACTGTGTTTTTTTGTATTTAGGCCGTTCTGTTTAAATGTTTTGTCTTTATGTAAAGCACATTGAGTTGCCTTGGCATGAAATGCGCTATATAAATAAAGATGCCTTGCCATGCATGCCATGATATTTTCACACATAAATTATTGTTTTACAACTTGGACACACAACAGAAAGTAAATTAAAACCCATCAAGTGTCTCTTCATAAGGCAGGAAACCTCTTCATTTTCATTATCGTAATGTTTTAAAAAAAAAAAGTTTAATATTCTTGACCTGGGCAGTTATCAGATCTTCATGGATGTTTGTCTCGTTTTTAAAGTTTTAAATGCTCTTAAATGGGTGTATTATTATTTTGTGTTACCTTCTTATATTTTAAAAAAGAGAGTCAGCAGAGTGACGGACACACGACTGTTTCCTCTGAGCCGTTTCCTGGTTTCACATCGTCACCTCCAACACGCTGCCGATGCTCGTTGCAGTGATTTGACTCAGATCTTCAGTCTGTGGTTGTGAACCGGATGTGTGTGTGTTTAGGTGTTTAGGTGTGTGTGTTTGTTAGGGGTGGCAGAAAAAATCAATTCACATAAGTATTGCAACATTTTTTTGACGATTTTTAAAACGATTTTTCTATGTTGTATTTCTAATTGTTTATCTTGAGTTTCATGTAATTCTTAGACGATGGGAGTGGAGCTTTGTACAAGCCCTACAAAACTTTACTTTTTAAGAAAGCCTATCCCTGAAGTCCTGGTCCTTTAGAATGTCCTCGTGCTTTTTGCTAATTTAGCTTTATTTTTTTCCATTTTTCTTTTCTATTTTTTTCCCCTCATTTTTATTGTAAGTGCTTTGAGACTTGTTCTTCAGGTGAAAAGCGCTCTATAAATACAATTTATTATTATTAAGCCTTCCAGGCTTCGTTCCCTCCTTGCACAGTTTTTTTTAACTTGTGCAAGGATAAATAAATCAAATCAAATCAAATAATCATTCAACTGTTTCAATCGGCAATATCGTAGAATCACAATTTAATTCGAATCGGCATCCAAAAAATCGTAGAAGAATTGAATCGGGAGAAAAGCATATCCCAGCCCTAGTGTTTGTGTATGTGTATGTGTGTGTGTATTTGTGTGTGTTTGTGTGTGTTTATCTGTGTGTATGTGTCTCACCTCGACCTGCAGCTGTCCCAGTTTCCTCTTCAGGTCGGTGGTGTCCTCTCCAGAGCTCATCTTCTTGTGGAAGTCCAGCTCGGCGTCCAGCAGCTCCTTCTGGGCCTGGGGGGAGGGGGGGAGCGGAGCAGAGCGGTGAGTTCAGGGACCGCGGGGGAGCGACGGAGAACAGAGAGTTCATGGTTATTAAAGGTTGGGTCTGGAGTTTTGTGCCCAAAAATAAACATTAGACAAATGCTTGTTCACCTGCTGGCTTTAATTAATTAACATCCCTTGTTCTCTTTTAGGTTTTTATTTGAACTTGTTTTATGAGTATTTTAAACTATTTATTGCACTCCCCGCACTTTTTCTTTTTCTCTCTTTTCTCTCTTTGATATGTGTGCCAGTGTTACTACTGTAATGTATGTATGGTGTATGTATGTTTTACAAGTACAAAGCAGCTGTATTATGCCCGTGACAAATTTAAAAGTTTAGATTTAAAAATAAAGTTTATTTGATTTGATTTGATTTGAAATGATAAATTATACAAATGAAATCCGTCTTAATCGTCACCTCTGGGCTTCTAGTCCTGTGTGGTGGGGGCTGTGTCTGCCGGTATTCTGGTCTTTTGCTCTGTTTTGTTCAGGTTTTGTTGTGCACGTGGACGTTTTTGGGTGTAATCGCCAGAGAGCGTAGATCTCTATGGCGAGAGAGTCGGTGTTTTCTCTCCAGCCAATGACGGAGCTCAGGTGAAGCTACATGCAGCAGAGTAGTAGCTCAGGGCTGCTAGCTGCACTAGCTGTCTCTGATGCTAACGAGTGCTAGCAGCTAGCACGTCTCTCTCTCTCAGCAGCAGTTGTCATGACAACAAAGTAAAAATAAAAACAGTCTGAGTGAAGCGCTGGAGCTGCAGACCGATTCCCCACCGTCACCGACAACTGGTAACAAGTATTAGGGCCTTTGTAGTGAGCTAGCTCGATGCTAACTTCGGCTAGCGGTAGCGGTTAGCATCCGCGGCTAACACCCGCTTCTTAGTTCACCACACCGGCATAACAACAACATAACAGCGGAGGCTCCCGGTGTTGGTGACAGTTAGGGTTATTACGTCGCGTAATTAAAACGTTCCGACCACGATCGTAACGGCCGGTGTAGTTACCATGGATACAACCATGGTAACGGCCGGCGTAGCATAGAAAAGAGGAGTAAAGCAATATATTAAGCGGTAATATATATATTCGAGCATCAAAGATGTTCAATCAAACCCACACAGTTTTAAACAACGTTCAAAACACACACACACAGCCAGTGTTACAACTAAGCATAAAGTCCGCTAGCTTAATGCTAACGTATAATGTAAAACGCTTGTTAGGAAATTTGCTCCGACGTTTGTTGTGGGAGTCTGTGGGCTGGTAACGGCGATCCGTGACCGCAATGCATGATGGGATATCTTGCTCCGGTTAGTGACCATCGGATGTTCACTGCATTTGGCGGTGAATTGTGGGATAGATTCAGTCACTATATAGTGAACATTAATAATCACTAAACATTCAGACACCACTACAACAACACTGAACAAAACTACCAGCAGAACTGAAATCAGCCCCAACTGTCAGCACTTTTAAATCCAGGTTAAAAACATTTCTCTTTTCACGTGCTTATAGCTGAGAACTTAAAACTTTATCTATTTTTTTTTCTTTTACTTTTATTTGCTCTTGCTTTTAACTCTGTTTTTAGTGTTTTGTTTGTTTTTATTCTGTCTTATGCTTCTTTTTTTAAATGTTTTGTCTTTATGTAAAGCACATTGAGTTGCCTTGGTATGAAATGCGCTGTATAAATAAAGATGCCTTGCCTTGCTTTACAAAATGGACTTGTCATGCCAACTGCTGCTGTCTGTCTGGGGCAGGAGGCTACACAGCTTAGCCCGAGAGGAGGAGGGGCTGAGTTTCAATGTTTAGTTTACAAACTGCAGCGAACAAAACTCCAGACTCTACCTTTAAAGACAGACAGACTAGAGCCAGCACGGTCCAAACTTACATCAGTCTTGGACTTGGCCTGGCTGTGGCTGTGGCTGTGGCTGTGGCTGTGGCTGTGGCTGTGGTTGGGTTTGGGGCTGGATACCTGCGTGGCGGGGCTCATCTCGTTCTGCAGCTGCGCGATCTTCTCCGTCAGCTCCTTCAGCGTCTTCATGATGTTGGCTCGCTCCTCGGGCTTCATCCCTCGGTTCTTCTCCAGGCGGTTGATCAGCGCCTGCAGCGGGAAACAGGGAGGACACACGGTGAGGAAGAGGAAGGAGAGATGAAGGAGAGGAAGAGGAGTAAAGGAGAGATGAGGAAGAATCAGAGTTGGGCCGGGCCTTTTTTTCACAACAAATCCGATTCATGATTTAAAACGATTTTTTCCCTCTGTCTTAAAGGGATAGTTCAACATTTTGTCAAATTGTCCCATTGCCATAACCCCTATAGTCATAGCAGTAGGTTCGTTACCTTTAATTGTCGGTGCAAGCTATTTTTAGAAATTATTCCACATGTTCAACCATTAAATTTGCCTTTTTTTTAATACTGGTGAAACATGAAAGAGGCGACTCAGGTGTCAGGTCGATGTGTGTGAGGATCATGAATGAAAAAGAAATGTGAATATTTGCTGTGCAGGTTGATCTACAGCGTGCTATGTGGAACATTATTTTTTATTTTTTAGCTGTAAATGTAAAAAAGATAAAAGCAGTAGTTAAATAAAACCATGCAAATGTTCCTTTTTCATGTTTAGACGGCTGCAGATTGCATCTAAACATGGAAGATGATCTCTGATTGGCCGTTTCCTAAACTAAACCATCTCATTAAAGGGACAACTACGTCACAACATTTTGCACTATTGCCTGGTTTGCAAACTTGACTGTAGCCAACAAAAACAGGCTGGCTAGCCTCATCAACGTGGCCAGTCAGATTTCTGGGAGGAGGCAAGCCCATCTTATAGACCTTTATAAAAGGCAGGTGTTCAAGAAGGCCACTTCCATTCAGGAGTGCGTAGATCACCCCCTTCAGACCGAGTTTGAATTGTTACCTTCAGGTCGGAGGTTAAGGGTGCCCTCTATCAGGACAAATAGATACAGGTCTTCATTTGTTCCTTCTGCTGTCATGATGCTGAACAGTGTTAAACAGTGAGATAATTGACAGCTGTCTTGACCACACAGTCTGTTTTATCCTACCTTGTTTGAATGCACTTTGTCTCTGTATGCACTTGGAAATTAATTACTCTGCCCACTATGTGTTCTATGTCTTGTTATGTGTTGTTATGTGTTGCTCTATGTGCTGTTTTTCCTAACAGAGGTTAATTGCTCTTTGTGTGTGTTTTATGTGTATTTATTGGTATTGTATGTTTTTATGTATTTTGGACATCCTGGCTGCAAATCAATTTCCCAACTGGGACAATAAAGAGAACTTTGAACGTATTCTAATGAATCGATAAAGGTATTGATCTCCCAGCCCTGGATGAGAGAAGAGGAGGAGGATGTGGAGGAAGAACAAGCTGATGATGATGATGATGAGTCGTCGTCTCACCTTCTGACACTCGATCTGAGTCTTCAGCATCTCCTGCTTCTTCTTCCTCATGTCCTGCTGCAGCTTCAGCGCCTCCTGAAACACAGTCAGGAGGAGACAAACCATCAGTCTCCTTCTCCGACTCCGTTCTCAGTCACAAACACAGTGAAACTTTAACCAACCTGTTTCTTCTTCAGGACTTCCTGAGCCTCCAGTGCTCTCCCCGTCTTCCCGAGGTGCTTGGAGGACTTGAGCGCTGAGGAGGAGTAGGGGCCTTTCTGATTGGACAAGGACACGGCCAACTGAGACACACAGAGACAGAGACATTAGGTGTGTTTCCACTGCAGGAACTTCGGGGTAATTTCAGGGTAAATACAGGAATCTTGAAGTTAATTTTAATACCTTTTTAAGACTTTTTCAAGACCTTCTCAATATTTTTCAATACCGCACCGCCACTTCAAGCTGTAACCATTTACATCAGTGACACTGAACAGTTTTAGTTTGTGATAAAGACTAAAATAGGCTAGGATAATAAATCAAAGGCAAAGTTTATCAAAAAAAAAAAAAAAAACATTGCTCCACTCTCAAAAAACAAAAACAACAATCTTCTTTTCTATTTTATGTACCGGTTCATCTTTGGTTTTTAATAAAATGAATAAATTCACACACTTTTACAATGTGTTTTAGGATTCAAACTCTTGGACAGCTAATTCAAAGAAATACCTTCAAAATTTAAGACTTTATAAAGTCGTGAAAATACTTTTTAATACTTTTTAAGGGTCTTAATTTTCCCAAAATTGATTTATCACCTTTTAATACTTTTCAAGACCCCCCTGAATTTTACGGGGCCAGCCTCATTGGTGCGTGTCTCCACTGCAGGAACCTCCCCCACAGGGCCATTTACAGGAACTTTTACGGGGGCCAACGGAGTACCTACCCGGCACTGATTGGCTAAAGCTAGAGCAGGCTCTGATGTAAAAAGTGTCTAAAAACAAGCTACTTTTTATGTGATTTTACATATAATGAGATTAGTTTTGACTAGAAATAAGACGAATATTCTTGGTAAGATGTAGAGTTTTTGCAGTGTGAATTAGTTAGTGGCACGGTTCTTCACAGACTCACAGACTGCAGGTTGTATGATGCTGCATTCAAGACCACTTGGAAATAACGGAACAAACACTATTTAATCTTCAAATAGGCGATGATGACCTTATTTTAACGGAGCGATGGCCACCGTAAACTAGCATTCAGGCAAGTCATCAGATGGTGGGTCTGACACCACCCGCTGTGACAGTGACATCACAGGGACGGTAACGTACCATGGCAGCGTCTGTGTTTGGGTTGAGGCCGTCCGTCTTGGTTCCAGCGGCGGCGGCGGCTGCAGCCAGACGGTGCTTTGGTACGGTCTTGTTGAGGACGTAGGCAGCAGGACTGTGCTGCTTGATGCCCTGAGGACAGAGACACAGGGACAGGAAATATCGTCATGACGATGTTTCAGAGACGAGACAAGACAACGGATGAAGTCGATGACGGGGGAGGAAACACGTCGATATGAAAGGAAACCCACGCGGCTTTGTACGGTAAAGTAAAGGTACATTACACAGTAACTGGGTTAAATTAGGTTGATGTCAATTTACATAACGAAACACTGAACTGGTAGGAATTTAAAGGGATACGCCAACATTTTTCTTTTTTACGTGTCTTGCCTCACTCCCGAGTCCATGACCAGCAGATAGACACCATCCTTTCGACTGTGCGTGCAGTAACAAGGGAGATAGAGCCGTATCGCCGTAATTAGCTTAGCTCAAACACTGGAAGTGTATAGGTAGTGTTAGCCTGCCTCCACCTAAAGTCGCTAATTAGCTTAGCTCAAACACTGGAAATGAGCTAAGCTAATTAGCGACTTTAGGTGGAGGCAGGCTAACACTACCCATACGCTTCCAGTGTTTGAGCTAAGCTAATTAGCGACTTTAGGTGGAGGCAGGCTAACACTACCTATACACTTCCAGCGTTTGAGCTAAACTAATTACCGACTTTAGGTGGAGGCAGGCTAACACTACCCATACACTTCCAGTGTTTGAGCTAAGCTAATTAGCGACTTTAGGTGGAGGCAGGCTAACACTACCCATACACTTCCAGCGTTTGAGCTAAGCTAATTAGCGACTTTAGGTGGAGGCAGGCTAACACTACCCATACACTTCCAGCGTTTGAGCTAAGCTAATTAGCGACTTTAGGTGGAGGCAGGCTAACACTACCCATACACTTCCAGCGTTTGAGCTAAGCTAATTAGCGACTTTAGGTGGAGGCAGGCTAACACTACCCATACACTTCCAGTGTTTGAGCTAAGCTAATTAGCGATTTTAGGTGGAGGCAGGCTAACACTACCTATACACTTCCAGTGTTTGAGCTAAGCTAATTAGCGATTTTAGGTGGAGGCAGGCTAACACTACCTATACACTTCCAGTGTTTGAGCTAAGCTAATTAGCGATTTTAGGTGGAGGCAGGCTAACACTACCTATACACTTCCAGTGTTTGAGCTAAGCTAATTAGAGACTTTAGATGGAGGCAGGCTAACACTACCTATACACTTCCAGTGTTTGAGCTAAGCTAATTAGCGACTTTAGGTGGAGGCAGGCTAACACTACCTATACACTTCCAGTGTTTGAGCTAAGCTAATTAGAGACTTTAGATGGAGGCAGGCTAACACTACCTATACACTTCCAGTGTTTGAGCTAAGCTAATTAGCGACTTTAGGTAGGAGGCAGGCTAACACTACCTATGTAGCTTTATGGCTTTATAAATAGACAAGTCTGTGGCCGGATGAATGAACAGAATGAACAGCTGATACTGGCCTGTGATTTGTGAATAAAGTGTGGTTGTAAAAATCAAAAACCTTGTGGACGTTGGCGTGCGGCGGCCCCTGGCTGGGAGGCGATCCGGCCCCCCCCGGCCCCCCCGAGCTCAGCTCCTGCTGCTGCTGCTGCTGCTGCAGTCCGGCTGCGGGGCCGAGGCCGAGGCCGATGGCGTTGGCCCCCGGCTCGCGGTGCCAGTAGACTCGGATGAAGCGGTTGTTGAGCACGGCCTCGGTGCTGGAGATCGCTCGCCGAGCCTCCTCGTTCTTAGTGTACTGGATCAACGCCGCCTCGGGGTCGCCGCCAAACACCACCTGCAGGAAGAGGAGAGGGGGGGGGGGGTTTCATTTCATTTAATTTTGATTTATTCCATTCATGGTTTACATACAACACATGGTTGCACATATTTACATAATGTACACACAGTCACCATAAATGAAAAGGAGCAGGATGAAGAGAAACTTATAGTAGCTGCCTCTCTCTATTGTTATAATTGCATTGGCTTAGTATCAACACCAATTAGGGTTGCAAAATTCTGGGAATTTTAAATTTGATTTAATGTGGGCATATTGTAAAACGGGCGGGGGGGATGAAATAATAAAAACTTGATCACAAAAAAAAAAAAAAAAAAACTTTCCATGGGAATTAACAGGAGTATATGGGAATAAATCAGAAATGTACTAAATTGAAGGTTGACTCTTAATAATTAATTTGTAATATTTTACTCAACATTCATGTTTTTGTTATTCAGTAAAAGCATTGGTTGTTCATACAAGAATTAAAACTTGATAAAGTTCTACTCACAAATAAATCTGTTGAAATGAATGATTTAAAAATTGTATTATTTTGCATGGATGTCTGCGTATGACAAAACAAAAAAATTACATTTATGTTTGGATATGATACAGTTTGTTTAAATTACCCCCAATTTCCAGTTAATTCCCATAAATTCCCAATAATTCCTATAAATTTCCATAATTCCCATGGAAAGTTTTCAATTTGAAATATTTCCAAAATTCCCCATCTTACTGTAACTTCCCATGGAAAGTTTCTGGAAATTTACAGCCCCTTTGGAACCCTAATTCTGTGATTAGTCGCGATTAAAATACTAAATATTATGGACACTAATATTCCTTGTATTTTATTTACTTCTATTCTTCCTTATAAAGTATTGACAGGGGCAGTTTATTTACCTACAGTTAATCCAAAACAATAACACATCCTAGTTGTTGACTTTTTCATATTATCACTATATTTTACTTTGCACAACGCAACCGACAAAAGTTTGTTTTTTTGTTCCTTTTTTGTGTGTAAATGAAGAAGTTTGTCCTCCTGTGCATCTCTCTGTCTCACCTGGATGTTGACGATGGTGCCGAACTTGCTGAAGTGCTCGTTGAGCTTGGTGATGTTGTTGAGCTCCCGAGGAATCTTCCGGACCTCCAGCTTCGTGTTGACGTAGTGGTTCCTCTTGGGGAAGCTGCTCTTGTGTTGGTTGTTGAAGTTCGGCCTGAAACACAGAGGACAAGTTAGAAAACCGAGACTGGCTTCAGGGGGATTATGAAGCTCCGCTTTATCTCAACAGTTTCTCCAAACGTCGTCACAGAAACGAGTGAAGCTATAAAAGTGTCTGTGATTCTGTGTGTTTCCTGTCTGTCTTTTATTCCACTGGTTATTCCATTTCCCGGTCAAAGGAAACTCACAGCTTGGGACATAACGCTGATAGAGTACAGAGTCTAGATGACATGAAAACATAGATTAACATTCTTCCTTAAGTGCAAGATAATATCTGAAAGTAGAGCTGCAACAATTCATCGATTAATCAATCAATAATCAATTATTAAATTGTGATAATCTAATTAGTTTGAGTAGTTTTTAAACAGGGATGCAAACGGGTCAGGACCAAAAAAGAGAGGAATTTCCCGGGGGGGGGGGGGGGGGGGGGGGGGGGTGCTCACCATTAACAAATAAGTACATTACAATATCACGGAAAGGCAATTTCCAGTAGTTCAACCCCAACCAAGTATTGAGTGCATATAGATGGACATAGTTTTCAGAAGGCTTTTACATTTCTATATTAAAAATGCTTAAAAAAAAAACAAAAAACCTTTGCAATATTTCCATTTTGGAGATACTGATTTTTAGGTCTTCACTGAATGTTAGTCATAATTATTACTATTAAAATAAACTGAATAAATAAAGACATGGGATGTGTCATTCAGTGTGTAATGGACATATAGGCCGATATAATGTGTTAGTTTCACTTTAATTGAACACGTTCTACATCGCGGAGGCGACGTCTCTCCTTCACCTCTGAAACGGGGCAGAGCTCCGTGGGAGACACCTGCCTGACACAGCAACGTAGGGAACCGTGCGTGTCCGCGGCCACAGCTCCACATGCACGGGGGAAAAAACGGCGTCGCCGTCGCACCGACTGCACGCGGATACGCGCCGCTTTAATGAGCGCGCATGTCGCGCGTCTACATGGGAGGTCGGCTGTTATCAGTATAATCAGAGACCATGAATGAGTTCGCCTCAGTTTCACGTGATTGTCACTGTCAGCCTGTTAGAAAAACATTTTACTGACCCCAGCTGAGACGCTGAGACGCTGAGACCCCCCCCCCCCTCCCAAAAACAAAAACTCTTCGGATCTGAACGATTCACACAAGTCACCTAATTGGTCATGAAAAAAGCGAGTTTCGCTTTTCGGCCGCTGTTTGCATCCATGTTTAAAGAATAAAAATCCAAATTCTCTGATTGAGGCCTACGACCGAATCACACCTGTGCTGATATACAGTACAACAGCACTCCCTCTCGTGTGATATTGTTTAAATATAATATGCAATTTTTCAAATGAACCTAGATATGTTTAAGCTTCCTTAAAGTTTTTTTTTCCAGACAGACTTTTTCTTCATTTTATGTGGTCTGCAAATATGAAAAGCAGAGTGATTTTGGTAAAAAAAAAAGTTGTTTAGATTTATTTATATTCTATGTGAAGAAATGAAAAGAAAGCCATCTGCAATAAAAAAAAAAGTATTAAAAAGTTCATTTGCATTTAATGTTAATGGTTCAAAGGATGTCAGGCTGAATGGTCGGCCCCCACACATTTTCACCTCACCACATCTGGCCCTCTGTGCAAAAAGTTTGGACACCCCTGGATTAACTGTTTAAATAATCGACAGATTAATCGATAATGAAAATAATCGTTAGTTGCAGCCCTAGTTCTGAAAGAATAAATAAGTTAATATAATAACATTAACATTCTTCAAATCAGTTAATATGTTAAATATGTAGTTAAAAAGAGGACTGCATTTCATTTCATTTGACTTGGAGTTACATTAAAAGAATGGACTTCACTACCCAGGATGCTCTGGGAGCAAAAGCTGAACTTGACGTGATGATGTCAGTTGTTATTGCTATGTGTTTGTTTTGGCCCTTTTTTCATCCACTAAACTGAATCTTCGTCATTTTAGTTACAAGTTGAATCTACAACATTGATTCGGCCTCTCTGCTGCTCCTTACTTGTCCATCCAGGGCTTCTTGGCCACCGGCCCCTCTGTCGCTCCGTGGCCCATGTTCATGTTCATGTTCCTCTTCCTGTTGTCCTGCTCGCTGTTGAAGCGCGAGGCGTTGCTCCCCGTGGAGCTGGGCGCCACGGCCGGCTCGGTCTGGATCACGATGTTGGCAGCTGGAGGAAGAGAATAAAACAGAGAGATGATAATAAAGGCTGAGCTTTGAGCCGCTGCTGCAGTAGAAACTGTGAAAACGCTGTGAGAGGCGCAGACGAAGGGGAAACACTCACTACCTCTGGACCCTTGGCCCTCGCTGGACGTCAGGCCAATCAGGTTGCAGCGCTGCGTCTGCACGCGCGGGATGAACTGGCGGTACGGGTTACGGCCGGCCGCCGTCAGCCCCGGGGATTCTGGGTTGTAGCCCTCAGGGTCGTAGTTGTCTAGGGAGAAACAACACACACACAAACAGATTGTTAGCTGCAATAGGAAACAACATGAGAAGACCAAATACACGTGTTGTGACTTTCTATTAGGGCTGTCACTTTTTATTCGACATTCGAATATTCGTTCGAATGTGGGGGGAAAAGTTCGTATTCGAGCAGTAATGACCTGCTCGATATGCAGGCTGCAGCAAAGATACTCTATTTACCGTCTTTGGCTGCAGTGCCCGGTGCCTGCATAGCGCCGCGGAACGTCCACCGGACGCGGAAGGGCCGCGAACAGCCGAGAAGCGGAGCCAGTTTACTTTCTGTGCCCATATTAACCGCTGGTGTGGTGTCGCGGCGTGCACCTCCGCGGCCGGCTCGCGCCGTGCAGCGTCTGGTCTATTTTGTGAGCCGCGAGCAATCGCGTCCATATCGCGTCAAGCTGGGCAGGAAGTCAACAAACATGAAACAACGAGAGTATCCGGTCAATTTTCAAAATAAAACACCGCGACTGTGTGTGCTGCGGCTGCGGCGGAGCGGCGGAGCGGCGGGGGGGGGGGGGGGGGGTAATAATCGAATATATCCGAACGAATTACGGGTCATTCAATAATCGTTCGAACCTCATTTTTCTAAAAACTGACAGCCCTACTTTCTATGTTCATTTGTTTCATGTTCAGTTATTAAATGCTGCAACACTGACAAAATAAATAGAAAAATGCAAATATGAAGAAAATAAAAATACAAAAAACACACAAAAAAGTGGATAAAATGGTGAAAACCAAAGGATGATATTTAAACAGTGTTAACACAGAGCTGACACTGAACACACCATCTGTGATTTTACTTGGCAGTTGAATTAAACATCATTTTATATTATTCTATATTATTGTTTTATATCATTACTTTTATTATTTATTTAAATATTTTTCACTGTAAAGAGACCTTGGGTTTCTTGAAAGACGCTATGTAAACTGAAGTTATTATTTATAAATGGATTAATTCATTGTATGATATAAAAGGAGATCGTTTTTTCTGCTTTTCTTTATAACTCTAATGATTCACCAGCAGAATTAATAAAAACCACTCAGCAGCATTAAAGCTGTCACAGCTGCTGTGTCTCTTATGTTAATAAACAGCGCCGCCTGCTGGTCAACAGCTGCTACTGCTGCCAATCACAGCACACACACACACACAACTACACACAAACCAACTTAACATGACAGAAACACAGAGTCCAACAAACAAAATAAAATAACAAACCTAACACTCACTGTCATCATGTAAAGTTAAAGGGATAGTTCAACATTTTTGGCAAACTGGCCCATTGTCATAACCCCTATAGTCATAGCAGTAGGTCCGTTACCTTTAATTGTTGGTGCAAGCTATTTTTAGAACGGCGGAGCAGAGCCGTGAGCTGCTCAGAGCTACGCTACAGAGGCTCATTATGGGATGTCTTGGTTTCCCTCATCATCAAACTCATCAAATACACAATCCAACAACTCCACAACGCTCTGGTGGACAAGTTGTGAGCTGCACATTCACCACGCTATGAGATAATAACACAACGTTACCACACAGAGTTGTTTTAGAGGGAAATTCATGTAAAACCACTGATGCACGTTGCCTTCAGGGACAGTTTTTCATCAAACAGTCTCTGTATTTCCCTCTAAAACAACTCTGTCTGGTAACGAACCTACTGCTATGACTATAGGGATTATGGCCAATGGGCCAATTTGACAAAATGTTGAACTATCACTTTAATAAAGTCTGATCAACTGAAATTCTGAACTGAACACAGATGGAAAAAACAGAAAATGGAATAAAATAAAATAAAACTATGAATATAAAGAAAGAGTGAGAGGAAGAAGAAGCCAGAGCCACGTTGTCCCAATCTGAAGAGGAGAAGCATCGCTGCTTACATTCAGACTGCACATATTGGGGACGAAGAGACACAGACGAGGATGAAGGAGGAGGAGGAGGAGGAGGTGGAGGAGGAGGAGGAGGAGGAGGAGGAAGAGTAGGAGGCATCCCCACGCCGGGCGGTCCGAGAGGAGGAGAGGAAGTGATTGCTGACTGGTGGTTGGGCGTGTCAATCCCACTGGTGGCTATCAGTGGGGGCCCTGAGGGAAGACACAAGCCCAAGCTAACGTACTACACAGCCACAGAGAAACCAACCAACCACGTGCGCTTTTATTGTGAAGGAGACAGGAAACAGGAAGTGGAAACACCTGCTGCAGAGTCTTAACTTAACGACTGACTATACAGCTCTGGAAAAAAACTGAAGAGACCACTTTAAAATGATGAGTTTCTCTGTTTTCTTTAGTATTTATAGGTGTGTGTTTGGCGGCCATCTTGGTCAGGGGGAAGCCGTGTCTACTTACTGCATTAGTCAACAGAGGCAGACGTCTATCAACCATTAGAATCGCCAACCAAAAAACATCCAAATACCTCCATGCTGCTCGTATGTAATGTCCCTCTTGTATTGAAGCCCCAACATGAGAAATTGTTCCGAAAAAAATTAAATAAGTCTTTATTTTAAGCTTGTTTGTAGCAGAAGCTCCCAGTGTCTCAGTTCACTGCTCTTTGCACTGACCGGCGGAGCAGTTTCTCATGTCGGGGCTTCAATACAAGAGGGACATTACATACGAGCAGCATGGGGGTATCTGGATGTTTTTTGGTGTGTCTTTTTGTTATGAAGACAGTTGGTATCCATTTGCAACCGTTATATGGACATGCACTGCTACGCCGAGACCCCCTGTAACTCAGAGAAGCCACGGAGGACTCTGAAACTTCTCCCAGCCCTTAGTCCACATGAGGGGGAGGAGATAATGAGGGAAATTTCAATTTTGGGTGAACTATCCCTTTAAGCAGTGATTTGGTGTGGGGCCACAAACAAAAATCTTGTTTAAGGCCACCAAAATCCTAGAGCCGGCCCGGAATTTAGGATTGAAATGTGATGTGTAAAAAATCAAGTGATTAAAATGCAAGTTGCAAGTTCAAATGTCATCAATTAATATAATGTGGATTAAAAGTACAGTTAAAGATGTGGTGTAATTTAAAAGAGTTTCCAGCTAAAAGTAATTATATTGGATAAATGTGGTTTGTGTGTTTACAGGAGTATCATACAGTAGAAAGTATAACTGTCTGTATTTACTATATAGTATTACTGTATGTATTTTTCTACTGCTTTTGGCCTCGACAACTTTCAAAAGAATAGAAAGAATTGATTCTTGGTCCCTGAGTGAAGTCCAGTCCAAATCCTCTGAAGCTGGAAGCCACGGAGGACTCTGAAACTTGGGTGAACTATCCCTTTAAGTTTTCCCAGAGCTGTATGTATGTTTATGGTCAGAAACCCCTTCCCAAGATGGCGGCCATGTTGACGCGCCCGAATGCGGCGTCTACGTGTAAATATCTATGGGAAAGAAAGTAGAAGAAGAAGAAGGAAGAAGCAGCTGTTCTCTCCTCCGTCCGTGTAATAATCATCATCATCATGCGTTACCTTGACAACCGTTACATCAGGTGACTTACCGGTCATGGGGAAGACGCCGGGCGGCGGCGGCTGTCCGTACGGCGGCATGGCGGGCATGCGGAGCGAGGGCGGCGGCTCGGTGATGGGCGGCGGCATCGGCAGCCCGGCCGGCGGCGGCGGCGGCGGCATCACGGGCGGCGGCGGGAACGGGATGATGCTGGGGAGGTTCACGTCGTCCACGATGAGCGGGTCGTTGCCGTGGTCGAAGGGACACAGGTCGCCACGGACACAGAAACCTTTCTCTGTGGAGGGAAACAACAAAACGACAACATTTTTAAAGCTTTTATTGGCCAAACATGACGAAAACGAGTCAAAATAAGAAGAAATATCAAGTCTTTTCAGAACTTGACTAATAATAACGCAAAGAAAACATGTTCATATTCATTCCTAAACAACACAACAGGAATATTTTAAAGGACAATTCCGGGCAAATTCACCTCGGGGCTGTATTTTCCTAACATTTTAGGTCTAACAGAAGGAATCTGAAGGTTTTCAGTTTAATGTCTCCTGTTTTGCGGTAGTTGTGTCTGTCCCCGCGTCGCCACGGCAGCGATGAATGGGAGTGGATTGAAGTTCTGCTGCTTAGGCTGTTTCCATCCCTCAAAGCCACAGACAGCGTCAGATGGAGACTCAAACATGCAGCCAGAAGTTTATTTACTTCAACAAGCCGACATGTTTGTAAAACTAGATCTAATTCAAAGTCTGGCGGAGTCGAGACCCAAGTTGCCGCTCGGTGTGTTCAGGTGCAGTGGGAAGCTCCCGTTTGTGTCATAAACACAGGAATATCAACTCTGGACTTGCTTCAAGTAAAAAAATCTTCTCTGCGCATGTTTGAGTAGCCACCTGACGCTGTCTGTGGAAAAAATGTTTCATTCAAGCAAGTCCAGAGTTGATATTCCTGTGTTTCTGACACAAACGGGAGCTTCCCACTGCACCTGAACACACCGAGCGTAAACTTGGGTCTTGACTCCGCCAGACTTTGAATTAGATCTAGTTTTACAAACATGTCGGCTTGTTGAAGTAAATAAACTTCTGGCTGCATGTTTGAGTCTCCATCTGACGCTGTCTGTGGCTTTGAGGGATGGAAACAGCCTAAGCAGCAGAACTTCAATCCACTCCCATTCATCGTTGCCGTGGCGACGCGGGGACAGACACAACTACCGCAAAACAGGAGACATTAAACTGAAAACCTTCAGATTCCTTCTGTTAGACCTAAAATGTTAGGAACATACAGCCTGAGGTGAATTCGCCTGGAATTGTCCTTTAATGTCGGTAAATTCAAGTAAAAATACAGACTTCACTGATCCCGTGCGAATGCACTGCAAGAAACACAGACGTGGGGGATAATTTACAAATTACCAGACGTCCCCAGGTAAAACTAATCCCATGCGAATAGAGCTTTTGTTTATAAATCATGTCAATGTTTAATCCCAGCAGTGGTTTTTATTTTTAACCTTCCTATAAAACCAGATGAGCTCCCGTTTGTGTCATAAACACAGGAATATCAACTCTGGACTTGCTTGAAGTAAACAAACTTCTGAATAATTGGATTCTACCCAATTATTCGATTTGTTGCGGCTCTGCTTTGGTTTTACATCTGTATACAGTAAATAAAACTCAAAGAGACAAATAATAAATGAGTTTGTTAGCTGCTCAGTGTGACTGTAATAAACCAGGTGATGTTGAAACGTCTCAGTTTGTTCAGATTCAAATAAATAAAAACCATGAGAGTCTTTACCCTGAAGTCTCATTAAGACTCTTCAGGTCTCTGGTGAGAGTGTGTGTGTGTGTGTGTGTGTGTGTGTGTGTGTGTGTGTGTGTGTGTGTGTGTGTGTGTTTTTGTGTGAGAGCGTGTGAGTACTGTGACAGATCAGTGTGTGAGCTTCAGGGACCGTGGGTAAGTTTAACCCTCTGCTGTGTCTCAGAGGACGGCTGGGTGCGAGTCGCTGCTAAACACCGGTCATTAGTGATGAGACTAAACAAGGCCGCCACCGCCGCCGGGGCTCATGGGAAAAAACAGAGAGGCCTCAGCATGAAACATCAGAAATCTACATTTTCTCTGTGTCATCTGAACAGAAAGTGACACTGAATCGTAAATCAATCTTCACTGGTTTCAGAAAGACATTACATATATATATACACAGTAGGCCTACACTGCAAAAACTCAAAATCCCACCAAGAATATTTGTCTTATTTCTAGTCAAAATAAATCTAATTATACTTAAGATAAGACTCTTCACATAAAAAGTAGCTTGTTTTTAGACACTAATTTTCACAAATTTTCCACTTTAAATAAGTTTTTCTTTCTTATTACAAGCACAAAAAACTTCCTTTCACTGGCAGATTTTTCTACTTATTTCAAGTGAAAATTTGTTTGAAACAAGTGAAAATGATCTAAATATGGTCAAAATAAATCTAATTCTACTTAAAATAAGACTCATCACATTAAAAAGCAGCTTGTTTTTAGACACTTTTTACTTCTTTCAAGCAGATTTTCACTTGAAATAAGTAGAAAAATCTGATAGTGGAGCAAGTTTTTCTTTCTTATTACAAGCACAAAAAAACTTGCTATTTCTTGACATTATTATTCAATTAATTGTTATTTCTTGGCTATTATTTGACATTACTATGGAATCAATTGTTATTTCTTGCCATTTCTACTTATTTCAAGTGAAAATTAGTTTGAAACAAGTGAAAATGATCTAAAAACAAGTTAATTTCTAGGTGATGAGTCTTATTTTAAGTGGGAAAAGTTTAGTTTTGACTAGAAATGAGACATTTTGACAAGAAATAAGACAAATATTCTTGTAAAGTTTTGAGTTTTTACAGTGTTGTCTGGGTCTCCTACCGTCGTAGTCTCTGCAGCGCTGCTTCAGCGACGGGACCTTGGCGCCGAACGGCTTCCCCACGCCGTCCTGCCTCGGGCCGCCGAAGTAGCCCGACCAGCTGTCCGTGGTGCTGTCGGGCAGGTGGGCCAGCGTCGCTATGGGAACGCCTCCAGCTCCGGACGATGAAGAGGAGGAGGAGAAGGGGTGAGGATGAGGAGGGTGAGGATGAGGAGGATGAGGAGGCGTGGGCAGAGGGAGAGGAAGAGGCAGCAGAGGAGGAGGATGCTGATGCTGCTGATGCTGAGGATGCTGCTGCTGAGGATGCTGCTGATGCTGCTGATGCTGAGGATGCTGCTGTTGCTGGGCGACGCAGCTGGAGGAGGAGTTGTAGCCGTCCGTGTCCTTCCGCTCCACATCGAACTTCGACTTGAAGTCTGTGACACACAAACACACAAAAACACACACAAACAGGTCGTCAGGCGTCGTAACAACTCGGATCGGACACGAGAGGAAACGGACGAGTGAATCTGAATCTGGATCAGAGCAGTGAAGGTCAACGTACAGCACAAGGAACTTAATGTGGTGTCACATAAAGAATACAAGATACAGAGAAATAGTAAAAGGAAGCAATAAAATACTTTTTTTTAAATTAAAAATTAGATAAAATAAAAATATATATTCTATAACCCTTTAATTTACAGGCCGTTAATCACGTTATAATGTTATAATGTCTAGAAATAGCCCAGAAATAACGGTCAATGGCAACGACTTGGTGGAGAAAAATACTGACGTTTCCCAAAAAAATCCAAATCTTTTGCCTTTACGAAAAACATGACATCACTATGAAATTGATCGTCATTTCTAGGCTATTTCTAGACATTTCTATGCAATTAATTGCTATTTCTCGCTATTTCTTGACATTATTATTCAATAAATTGTTATTACTTGGCTATTATTTGACATTACAACAAAATTAATTGTTATTTCTTTACATTATTATGCAATTAATTGTTATTTCTTGGCTATTATTTGACATTACTATGCAATTAATTATTATTTCTTGCTATTTCTTGACATTATTATTCAATAAATTGTTATTTCTTGGCTATTATTTGACATTACTACACAATTAATTGTTATTTCTTGCTATTTCTTGACATTACTACACGATTAATTGTTATTTCTTGCTATTTCTTTACATTATTATTAAATTAATTGTTATTTCTTGGCTATTATTTGACATTACTACACAATTAATTGTAATTTCTTGCTATTTTTTGACATTACTACACAATTAATTGTAATTTCTTGCTATTTTTTGACATTACTACACAATTAAGTGTTATTTCTTGCTATTTCTTTACATTATTATTCAAGTAATTGTTATTTCTTGACATTATCACGTAATTAGCAGCCTGTAAATTAAAGGGTTACCAAATATTCTAGTGCAAACAATACACATACACTATATTTATATAAAAAGAATAAAACAGAATAGAGTCTAAAGTTAAAGACAGATATTTCTACAGAATAGAGTAAAGTTATGTTGCAGTCGGTCTGCAGAGGAGCTGAACCTGGAGGGAAACACGGCCACATCCAGCTGCTGCTGCTGCTGCTGCTGCTGAAGCCCCACTCATGTCTGTGTAACGCCGTCCACATCGTCCCGTACAGAACAACAACAACGAGGTCCACCGGTTAACAACACAGCTACATCCACGTCTCCATCCAGCAGCGTCTGAGCTCCACAGCTCTGATCCCTGAGCTGCTGCTGCTCGTTACTACCTCTGTGTTTCTGTGTGTGTGTGTGACTGTGTTTACTCTGTGTCACCTGCGCCCCTCCCTCCCTCCCTCCCTCCCTTGTGTCCCTGCTCTTCCCTTGATCATTTAAACCATTAATCGATTATTAGTTGGTTTGGTCTATATAATGTCTAAAAACATCTATCAGTGTTTCTCAAACCAAAGAGAGACTCAGTTTATCGTCATAAAGGAACAAAGAAACCAGAAATATTCACATTTAAGAAGCTGGAATGCTATTTCTAGACATTATTATTCAATTAATAGTTATTTCTAGGCTATTTCTAGACATTACTACGCAATTATTTGTTATTTCTAGGCTATTTCTTGATATTATTATTCAATTAATTGTTATTTTTTGCCGTTTCTAGATTTGGTTCAGGTAGATCTGCTCAGTAGAGTGAGATGAGCTTGTGTTGGAGTTCAGTAGACACTGGAATCGATGGAGAAGCTGATTTATTAAAGGGATAGTTCAACATTTTGGACTGGTCTCTTTATTATTTCCAGAGCTGTATATCATATCTGTGTGTGTGTGTGTGTGTGTGTGTGTGTGTGCTCCATCTCTCACCTCCTCCCCTCCCTCCTCTGTTGTGTTCCCGGTCCCGGCTCTTCCCTCGGCTGCCGCTCCGGCTGCGGCTGCGGCTGTAGCTCCGCCCCCGGGGGCTGCCCCCCCCTCCTCCGCCTCCCCCTCGCCGCCGCTCGTGGCGCTCGCGCTCGCCGCCGCCGCCGCGGTGGGAGGAGTCGCTGCCGCCGCCACCACCACCTCCTCCTCCTCCTCCTCCTCCTCCTCCGCCGCTGCTCTTCCCGTGGCGGTCGAAGTCGCGGCGCTTGCGCTCGTCTCGCCTTCGGTCGTCACGGCTCCTGAGGTCGATGGACAAGAAACAAAACATCTGGTTAGATCTGAACTGACAAAGGTCATGAGTTTCTGTTTATTTCTAGTTAAAACTCAATCTCAAAACTCAAATCTCATTATACTAAAAATCACATAAAAAGTAGCTTGTTTTTAGACACTTTTTACTATCAATCTTCAAGAGCGACTGGTTTCAGAAAGACATTATATACGTACATTACGTATATAGGACAGGACAGGACACTGCAAAAACTCAAAATCTTACCAAGAATATTTGTCTTATTTCTAGTCAAAATAAATCTAATTATACTTAAAATAAGACTCATCACATTTAAAAAGTAGCTTGTTTTTAGACACTTTTTACTTCTTTCAAGCAGATTTTCACTTAAAATAAGTAGAAAAATCTGATAGTGGAGCAAGTTTTTCTTCCTTATTACAAGCACAAAAAACTTGCTTTCACTGGCAGATTTTTCTACTTATTTCAAGTGAAAATACTTATGAAACAAATGAAAATGATCTAAAAACAAGTTCATTTTTAGGTGATGAGTCTTATTTTAAGTGAAAAGAGATTAGTTTTGACTAGAAATGAGACATTTTGACAAGAAATAAGACAAATATTCTTGGAAAGATTTTGAGTTTTTGCAGTGTTTGCATATTCATTGAATATGCAGAGTTCCTATACATTTGAAATGTCCAAATTCCAGACCTTTTCCAGACTTCTCGGTAAAATAATTCAAATAATTTGTGATATTTGAGTAAATAGATGTGTATCTTGTAAATAAATCATGTAATTAACCGTTTGTTTTCATTATTCTGAATGTGCATGTCTACAATCATACACAAATAATTAACCCAAATAACTTGGGGCCAAACCCAGATAAGTATTAAGATAAATACTGTATATTTCCACACAATAGTTTCACCCGTTCACTTGTTCACCTGTTCACCCGTTCACCTGGGACTGACGGAGCTAAAAACAGCAGCAGGACTCTCGGGGGTTTGAACCAAACCGTGTCAGTGTTTCTCTGTGTTACCATCTCTATGCAACAACGGAGACCACACACAGACTCACTGGCTGTCAGTCACCAGCAGCAGCAGCAGAGAACTAAACTAACGATTGTTTTCATTATGGATATATCTGTCGATGATTTAAACCATTAATCGATTAGTTCTTTGGTCAATAAAATGTTTAAAACATCAATCAGTGTTTCTCAAACCACCAGACGACATCGTCCTCAAATGTCTTGTTTTGTCCACAAACCAAAGAGAGACTCAGTTTATTGTCATAAAGGAACAAAGAAACCAGAAATATTCACATTGAAGAAGCTGCAATCAGAGAATCTGGACTTCTTGTCTTAGAAACTACTCAAACCGATTATTAGATTATCAGAATAGTTGATGATTAATTTAATAATTGATTATTGTTCGATTAATCGATTAATTGTTGCAGCTCTAGTCACATATCAGAATATTAAAGGAGCTGTACGTAAGAGTAAGACTGTGGCCAAAACTGTTGCTGCCGTCAAATTTTGGTAGATTGAGCGGTGGGCGGAGCAACAACAACAACAACAGAACAAAACCCAGAATCAAAACATAAACATGATGATGTTGCTGCAAAATAAAATGTTTAAATGTTTAAATATTCTGGCTGCACTGTTGTCGGGTAGATCAGTGTTTTGATTCCTTAGTCTCTGGTGACATATTGAGTGGTTTTATGGTTATTTGTCATATGTTTCTTACATATTATAACTCCTATATATATATATATATATATATATATATATATATATATAGTATATAATGTGTGTGTTAGTACCTGGACTCGTTGAAGTCGGGCCGGTTCCTCAGAGGACTCCTCCTCCACCTGTTTTCTCTCTCTTCCTCTGGAGCTTCAACCTTCAGGGGACAAAGAAACTCTTACAAGCTGAACTCTAGCGGTGGGAATCTTTTACTATCTCACAGTTCGATTCAAAATGGATTTTCGATTCAAAACGATTTGATTCCTAATGATTTCTGCTTCAGTCTGTCGGTGTTGAAGCATCCTCATGATCTACTCCAGTCTGCTTTACAAGACAGAACGACTGAAGTGTCTTTTTCACATTTATTGAGTTTTAAACATTTACCCACGCTTAGATGGAATTGTTGAAACTGTTGCATAAAAGCAACATCACATATTGCTTAAGTAACAAAATGAAAAGTGCAGTTAAACAGCTGCCTTTTAAATTCTAAGGAAATGGAGGCCGACAGCTAGGAGATTTGTTTCATTTTTTCATTATTTGAAATCGATTTTGGGACATTATTTTATATCGATTCTGAATCGTTTTAAATGAGAATTGCGATTCTTATGTGAATCGATTTTTTGGCACACCCCTAGTGAACTCACTTCTTCCTTTTCTTCATATTTAAAAAGAAATGGCAACAGATTTATTTATCCTAAACTCTGCTCTAAACAACATTTGACTATCTGTTAAAATGTCACGATTCATGAGTTAGAGCGGTTTAACAACACACTGTTATCTGGCTGCTGCGAGCGTCTCACCTCCACCACATCGGACTTGACTGCAGCCGGCTTCACCTCCTCTTTAGGAGCTTCCTTGGCAGCTGCAGGGTTTCCCAGGTAGTTCTTGGTTGTCAGACATTCAAAAAGCTTATCCACGAATCCCGTCGTCTCTGCAACGACAAGGCAACGACAACGACCTCGAGTTAGCAGCAGATTAAAACCTTCAGGAGAGTCAAGTCAAGACTTCTGCAGATCATCTCTCTAACAGGAAACTGTTGCATGGTAGAAACATGTAGTGAAGTTCCTCCTCAGTCAGAATAAAACTCCTCTAAAGTCTAAATAAATAAGATAAAACATGATGGTTTTAAATCCAGACATCACTGCTTGTGTGTGTTCATCATCATGTGATTGTAAAACTACAGAATGAACAGTAACGTGAAGCAGAAACAACACGACTCAAACAAATCAAGTCGATGCTTCGTGCACATTTACAGCCAGGGAAAAAATACAGAGACCACTTTCACTAATGTTTCTTTAAAAGCTTCTCTACATGTACGACTCTCATTTTAAACACCAACACAAACACAACTCCTTCTGCTTAATGAGACTCTGATGAGGTCATCACAATTCATAGGAAAATTATAAAAACCACTGCTGGGATTAAACATTGACATTATCCTACCAACACTGATTTATAAACTCTTTATTTATTTCTTCTCTTCGTGTTGTGTTGTTCAGGAATAAATATGAACATATTTTCTTGTTCTTTTGACTAGTAGTTTTTAATCTATTATTTATTCCTGTTGTATTTATATTTCTGCACCTGGGATTGCAATTTGCGACCAATTTTGTTGTACTCGTGCAATGACAATAATAAAGTCAAAGTCATATTTGTCATTTTTCTGCCAATAAATGCTCTAAATGACAAGAGTTTTATTTCAAATTTGGAATAGATGCTGTCAAATTAACACAGATGTTCATTTTACTCAAACACACACACACACAAATAGTAAAAACCAGAGGAACTGATGATTGTGAAGTGGTGTCTTTAGTCTGAGCTGCCATCTAGTGGCCAGACAGAGGAACTACACATTATACATGATGATGATGTAAAGCTGAATGCGTCTCCATAGGAACAGCTCAGAGTTTATGGTCTGGAGGAAACTTCAGAAGCTTTGAGTTTTGGGTTCATTTAGAGCAACGGTACTCAATAGGCGGCCCGCGGGCCGCATCCGGCCCACCGAACCTTCCAATCAGACCCGCGACTGAGTTCTACTAGTTTACATATTACTGTATACTGTATTTCTCGGGCTCTGTGCGCCTGTAAGTCAATGCGCTGGGACATGGAAACACGTGAGGAGCGTTTGTGTGTGACTGTGAGGCGCTGCACTGGGAAGCAGAAACGCTCACGAACCCAAATCACCATGCGCGAGTGTTCGGGGAGCGAGCTGGACTGCAGGGTTTTCCCTGCCTGTCTGCAGAGACCGTGGGTGATTTTCACCGCCGTCTTGGTTCAACTGTGTGTGCATCATGCATGGGGGGCCGTTCAGATGAAGCGTCTTTTGCGCGAGCTCAAACCCATTCAATGTAGCCGCGTCATGCACGCTCACAACTCAAAAGCCGTAGCCGCGCGCATTTGATGAAACGCATCTGTTTTTTCGTGCACGTCTGCGGTGCACAGCTGCACGACCTGCTTCCCCTCTCCTACTGTTTCCCACTGAGCTCTGCCTCGTTTGAAAGGTGAAGGAAGCCCGTGTGTGGAAAGACGTCGCCTCCGAGATGTAGAATGTGTGTTATAGAAGAGAAAAACACATTTCAGGACCAATGACTTGTATCCTCAGAACAGAGTCAGACATGTCCTGTGATGGTCAGGTCATATTTAAGTTGAAAATCACAGGGCATGTCTGAGGATACAAGTCAGCAGTGTAAAGCTCCAGCATATGTAAATTATGATATGATAATGTCAAGACATTTACAAAACACAGTGAAGTGTATAAATAAAAATTATGTGCTTACAAGTAAAATAAAAATATTTAAATTATTAGACGAAAAAGGTGAATTTAATTTCAATCTAGGCCTATTTGAATGTGCGGCCCCCAAGGTGTCGGTTAAGAAAAATTTGGCCCTTCGACAAATGTATTTGAGTACCCCTGATTTAGAGCATTTAAAAGAAACATGAGCTTTATTCTGACTCAGGAGGAACATTTCATATCAGACAGACGATTTCAGAGCATTAACTGGTTCAAAATAACCAATGATGATAGGATTTTTTCTCATATCGCCCTAAGTGTGGTAGCTACATGTAGAGAAGCTTTTAAATAAACATTTATAAAAGAGATCTCTTCATTTTGTCTGGCAGTTGGGAATATAAATCTGTCTTTCTTTAAGATCTGCAGGTTCGGTCTGAAACTCTTTCTCAATTCAACCGTTTTTTAACTGAGGAATTAATCATCTCATTATAGTGAAGGAACTCCACAGAGGCAGCGCTTGGAGCTCCAAGAGGAAACTGCTAAGCCTCTACTGTCTGAGGGACGTATGAGGAGGACAAGAAGGAAGGATGGATGGATGGATGGATGGATGGATGGAAGGATGCTGCTCCCTTGTTCTTAGGGCTGCCACGATTAGTCGACTAGTCACTGTCGACAGTTCTACCTCATTTTATTTAAATGTAGCTATGTTTAATGCCAGAGACAAATGAAGGAAAGAAAAACCTAAAAAACCTAAGTATTTATTTTGGTGTTGTTTAGGCCAGTGCCTTATCCCTATTTTACTCAGCTGTTTGCACTTTACGCTACAGTTAAAGAACTGTTTGTTGCATATTTCATTAAAAGTTTAATGAACTATCATCTTAATTGTCTTTATTTTTAGTTAGCATATAGCCTACCATAAACACTTCAAGCTGAAAGCTAATGATGGTTATATAAGAGCAGCTGCATGCTGGTGCGATAAGCTTCATGTTTTACATTCAATTTAAGTATGATCCGATTAGTCGACTAATCGAAAAAAAATAGTCGGTGACTAGTCGACTATCAAAGTAATGGTTTGTGGCAGCCCTACTTGTTCTGCAGCTGAAAGGATGGGAAACATGACCAACAGAGCTGCGTGTTGCGTTGACAGGATGATGAAAGCCGGTTTACCTTTCTGTAGGAAGACATCCAGCTGGTCGGCACAAAGCGCTTTCAGCTCCTTCTCTGGTTTGTCCTTCTTCACCAGGGCAACCACATAGTTGGCTAAAGCAGACGGGTCAGCGTCACATCTGTGGGTCAAGAGCAGAGAGCAGAGAACACGTCGTGTCAGTCGACATCTGCAAACACAAAACTTAGAGGTTAACACAACATAAATCGAGCTGCAAACCAAATGTTCACATTTCCTTTTCATTCATGATCCTCAGACACGTCGGCCTGACACCTGTGATGACAGATACAGATTCTCTGAGTCGTTGCTTCTACGTTTCACCAAGAAAAACCCATTCGTTGCAAATAGGGATGTCACGATTATACATTAAATTTTCTTGGTCTTGATTATTGTCAGAGAAATAATCGCGGTGTTACGATTATCACGATTTTTATGCACTAATTAATTTCACAACACTATGAATGTGTAAAATCATTTAATAGTCAAAATAAAACTACATTACTCATTGTTTACACAAAATATTTCAAGTATCTATTCATATAGGACAAATTATTAATCCCCCAGGGGAAATGTTTGAAATATTCAGGTCATAAATTCTCGTCTATGTTTGCGTTTATTTTAATTCATGCAAATTCATGCAAAACCTCTGATGCACGTTGCCTTCAGGGACAGTTTTTCATCATCAGTCTCTGTATTTCCCTCTAAAACAACTCTGTGTGGTAACGTTGTGTTATTATCTCATAGCGTGGTGAATGTGCAGCTCACAACTTGTCCACCAGAGCGTTGTGGAGTTGTTGGATTGTGTATTTGATGTGTAGTTTGATGAGTTAGAAACCAATAAACCCATAATGAGCCTCTGTAGCGTAGCTCTGAGCAGCTCACGGCTCTGCTCCGCCGTTCTAAAAATAGCTTGCACCGACAATTAAAGGTAACGAACCTACTGCTATGACTATAGGGATTATGGCAATGGGCCAATTTGCCAAAATGTTGAACTAACCCTTTAAACTCTGATTAAGGCGTTTACATGACAGAGAAAGTTGAATTCCAATCACATCATCTGGGTGTTTTAGTCGGAGTAGGAGAACTCTATTAGTCAGACTAACACGTTCACATAAATCAGTTGTCCAGTTCTAGTCGGATTAAAGGAACAATTCAGTTTTCTCAAGTGTCATGTAAACTACAGACAGACAGACAGACAGAGTTCCTCCATGTCTCAGTCTCTTCTCTTCTCTAACTCTTCACCAGCAGCAGTAACAGTAGAAGTAAAAGTAGAAAGTGTCGGTCACTGACACAGAAACACAGCAGCAGCTCCAGGACATGAAACACTTTAAAACTAAATGAGTCTCATCATCATGAATCCTTCAGCTTCATTAAAGCTGAAACAACCAACCAGAAACATCACACTACAACTACACAACAGGTCTGAGACTCACTCTGCCTGCTTCAACATCAGAACTCCTCCACTACACACTGAGTTAAGTCTGCACATCTGGATTCATCCCACAGCTGGACACATACACACACACACAATACGATCTGCAGGACAGTTGTGTGACTTCATCCACCCCTCTAAACACACACACTTGACCCTGTGTGTGTTCACGGCTGCCTCTGGTGGTTTAACATGTGAAAGAAAAGAGGCAGCAGAAGTAACTGTAACACCGACAGACCATAATATGACTTTTTTTTAATAAAAATATCACATGACCAACTAGAAACCAGGAGAGTTAGCTCAACATGTATAAATAAAGAGGTTTATCAGAGCTATTTAAACAAACAGCAGCAGCAGTGTGTTAGTAAGGCTACACACACACACACACACACACACACACACACACACACACACACACACACACACACACACACCTGATACAGTTACATCTCCATGAGCCAAGTGGCAGCTTAACTAACCCATAATAGCTCCGTGCTAAAGTATTCACAGCCTCAAACTGCTCCACATGTTACAGAATACAACACAGACCGAGGGAAACCAGTCAGAGCAGCAGCAGACCCGAACAGGGTTCCCACTCCTTTCTTGAAATCGTTTTCCAGGACTTTTCCAGCTACTACAGTCTGACAGACCTTAGTTTTTAAGCCACTGTCCCATTCATGCTTTGGAAGACGTCTTCTTTTCGACAATAATACCTTATTATTTTGTGCATTTAATCAGTTTGTTTCTATGTGTATTCCTCTCTCTCATTCTCTCGGATTTAAAGATGTGCAGTCTACAGCTCTAACTAATGAAATAATCTCTTAAATACTTAGAAATTACAACAAATTTATCATACAACAGCACAAACATGCTTGTTTTTTTGTTTTTTGTTTGGAAACTAAATCCTTAGCAGGGTCTGAAACAGTCAATAGAGCTCTGGTAGCTGATTCCAGGACAACTCAAGCTTTTCCTTCCAGGACATTTGACTTTTTTTCTATTTTTTTTCTAAGTTTACCATGACTGGGAAATTGGTCAACCATTTTCCAGGTTTTCCAGATTTTCCAGGACGCGTGGGAACCAGCAGGACGACCACCTGAACACACAACGGACCGGTGACATCACAGCAGGTCGCCCAGTCAGAGTCCTACAGACCTGAATCCTACTGAGAGTCTGAGGTAAAGACTATAAAGGACAATTCCGGGTAAATTCACCTCAGGCTGTATGTTTCTATCATTTCAGGTCTAACAGAAGGAATCTGAAGGTTTTCAGTTTAATGTCTCCTGTTTTGCGGTAGTTGTGTCTGTCCCCGCATCGCCACGGCAACGATGAATGGGAGCGGATTGAAGTTCTGCTGCTTAGGCCGCGTTCAGACTGCCAGCAAAAATCCGATTTTTAGCCCATCCAGATTGGAACCGGATGGCTCTTTTGAAGTCTGAACAGTCTCAAATCACATGAAATCCGATTTTTGCAAAACGGATGGAAACCACCTCCGGGAGGTAGTTTCAGATCTCAGTCTGAACAGCTCCAAACACTCAGATCGGTTTTGACTGTCCGTGACGTCACTCTCCGCGGCGCTGTCACTGTGTTACAGGTCCCGTGAGCTCCAGTTAAAGTAACATTACGGAGTTTTTCGGCCTTAAAATAATGTTTCCAGACTCATTGCAATGGTAGAAAAATGGTTAATAGGATGAATGGTGCTGCCGCTGCAGCCTGAGCCGGGTCGCGTCGGCTGAAACTGCACTATGGAACTCCCGCGATTTGGACACTTGCTAAAAACAGTGTGGACAGTCAGCCCTAAAAATCGGATATGAGAAGGAATCAGATTTGAATCAGATTTGCCTGCAGTCTGAACGCGGCCTTAGGCTGTTTCCATCCCTCAAAGCCACAGACAGCGTCAGATGGAGACTCAAACATGCAGCCAGAAGTTTATTTACTTGAAGCAAAGTCCAGAGTTGATATTCCTGTGTTTACGACACAAACGGGAGCTTCCCACTGCACGTGAACACACCGAGCGTCAACTTGGGTCTCGACTCCGCCAGACTTTGAATTAGATCTAGTTTTACGAACATGTTGGCTTGTTGAAGTAAATAAACAGGAGATATTAAACTGAAAACCTTCAGATTCCTTCTGTTAGACCTAAAATGATAGGAAGATACAGCCCCGAGTGGAATTTGCCCGGAATTGTCCTTTAAACCTGCTGCTCACAGATGTTTCTCCATCCAACCAGACTCAACTAGAGCTGCACTACACAGAAGAAGAACGGGAACAAACCGGAAAACAGCTGCTGGACAGAAGACAAAACCCCCAGAGACCTGCAGCTGCAGAGGAAGCTTCAACACAGAGTTCAACACAGTGGTTCAGTCTAATGTGTTGGAGTGGGTTAACATCCAACATCCAATAATCGATTATTAAAATTAATCGTCAACTATTCTGATAATCTAATAATCGGTTTAAAGGAAAAAAAGTCCAAATTCTCTGATTCCAGCTTCTTCAATGTGAATATTTCTGGTTTCTTTGTTCCTTTATGACAATAAACTGAGTCTCTCTTTGGTTTGTGGACAAAACAAGACATTTGAGGAACACTGATTGATGTTTAACATTTCCACATTTATGTTACGAATAAAAAACATCAATTTGAATAGCTTGTATTCATGATTAGGGCTGCAACTTAACGATTGTTTTCATTATTGATTAATCTGTCAATCGATTAGGCAAAGACAACTCTAGGACGATGACTAGGAGCATAACCAAGCAAAACTGTAAAACTCAAAAGGTGCAGGACGACTTTAATCCCTCTCAGTGCAGGGTAGATACACACCTCTGGAGTTCTTCACCTTCAGGAATTAACGCCCAAACAGAACTAAAGAGGTTTAGTGTGAAAGTTAAACATCGGCTCAAGCAGCAGCAGAAATGTGAACATTCATTTCTCACAAGTCATTGTCAATACAACAGCACTTTACCAATGTTTAATGTTAAATCTAACTTCTTTTTCATCTGCAATTTACAACTGCATTTTTTATTATTCAGTATATTTTATTCTATTCTAAAGCCTGACCAGGGACAAATACTGCAAATAATCTGAAGCTAGACTTCTTATATGTGCATCACATTGTCCCATTTTCTGTGGCAATGTTGTAAGTGTCGTCCCAATTAAAATTAATAAAATACACTTAAGTTTGTGGTTGAAACGTGACAAAATGTGGAAAACTTTTGCAAGACACTGTATACACTTGTATAAAACATTTCTCTTTTCATGTGCTTATGGCTGAGCTCTCTTTAGGAACTTTAAATCATAATTTTGGATTTGCACTGTAAGTCCTCTTGATAGTTTTTTCTTGTACTTTCTTTATTGCTTTTTTTCTTGCTTTTAACTGTATTTTTAATGCCTTGCAGTTGTTACTATTCTGGGTTATTTTAATTTTAAAAAATGTGTATGCTTTTATGCTGTTTTATGCTGTTCTTTCTCCGTTTGCAGCTCTTACTGTTAACTGTTTTGTCTGCATGTAAAGCACATTGAGTTGCACCTTGGTATGAAATGCGCTATGCTATATAAATAAAGATGCCCCTTGCCTATATATACATACATATGTGTATGTGTGTGTAAGTGTGTGTCTGTGTGTGTGTGTAAAGGCCAGTTAGCTGTGGTGGCTCGCTAACTCGTGCACGAACCCACCATCACTTTCTAGTAAATCTCCATTGACGCTAAAGGCTGACGGCTAGTTAGCTTAGCAATCTAGCCTTTCTAGCCTTTAGCATGCTAAGCTACATGCTACATGCTACATGCTAAATGTCATGTTTAAATCCAACACTCACATCGGCTCCAGGAGTTTTGCCAGCCACGACTTCAGGGCGTCCACATTCTCTATGATCATGGTGAGAGAAGACTACGACGCTGTCTACGAAACCAGCCCTGCTCTCCTCATCTGGACCAATTTAATGTGATTTATAAGCGGTTTTCTTTTTCTTTTTCAGGGCCTCCTTGCTCCTGTCGGTCTCTCTGGCAGGTCGGACAAAGTGCTTTACGGCATGGTAACAGCCAGGGGGGAGAGGAGCTGTCGTAAACACCTGATTTACTGACGACGTTAGTTAGTTAGTTATAAAAACCAGACGGTGAAAAGAAAAGTCCCATTTAATTCACACCACAGGGGATTTATCTATGTTGTGTATTAATTAAAAACACTTTAGGTGAACCAAGTGTTGTTATTATTACACGGGATAAAACGTTAGAGTTTGTGTCATAACTACATAACGAACGTTAATACGACGCCGGCGGTGACGTTTATGCACTACACTTCCCAGAGAGCAACGCGGCAGGTGACTCTTTTTGCTTTCGTTTAATTTAATTTAATTCACATTACATGGGATTTATCTAATCCCATGTATCTATTTATCTAAAGTGTTTGTTATTATTATTACACGGATAAAAAAAAAAACGTTAGAATTCGTGTCATAATGAACGTTACGACGCATGACGTGACGTTCTATGCACTACATTCCCCAGAAAGCAACGGAAAAACGATAAGTCTGTACGACTACTGTAAAAACATCGATTAAAATGCATCTTTTAATGCCAAACTACATTAAAAAGTTGAAATGAAAGTTAAAATGAAATTTAATATACAATATTTTCTTACGGTTACAGATTAACCGATGTTGTGGAACACGGTAAATTCATGTTGTTATTTCATTACGGGTTTGTTTTTTAAAATGCTTCTTTTTAAATTGTTTTTGTGCCCTTTGTAATGTTGTAATGCCTTTCGTGAATCGTGAAGCACGCTTTGAAGTCGGAAATCGGAGTTGGAACTGGAAGATTCCAAATCCCGAGTTGTCTCGAACGCAGCATTATGTTGCGTTCGCGACAACTCGGAACTCAGAAACCAAGTCCGAGCAGCGATTCTTTTTTAATTTAATTCACACTACAGGGATTTTGTTGTGTATTAACACACATTACGTAAACTAAAATGTTTACACGGATAAAAACGTTAGTTCATGTCTTTTTTTTCTTCAAAACGTTATTTAAACGTTCCAATTACAGTCAGAACATTGACCATGGACATTTGACAATATAAGTCTGGCATCAAGAAAAGAATAAACAAATACAGTATGACACACAAAGTGGATTAAGTGCGTAAGTCTTTACATGAGTAACATAAACATAATAATAAGTATGGGAATGCTTATGACATTAAATTTAATGACAAGAAAAGTAATGTCATGATAGTCAGGAGCAAAGAGGACAAGAAATTAGTGTTTCCTCAGTTCTTCCTAGATGATAAACCGCTCATGACATGTCAGGAGACAAAGTATCTTGGGCATGTTCTTACTGATGATTGGCATGATGATAGAGATATTTATAGGCAGTGTTCAAAGCAATATGCTCAAGCTAATATGCTCCTTCGTAGGTTTAGTATGTGCTCAGTTGATGTTAAATGTTCCCTGTTTAGATCTTTCTGTACACCAATGTATACAGCTCACCTCTGGTGTAGCTATAAGAAAAGCAGTATGCGACGGCTCATAGTGGCCTACAATGATGGACTGAGGTTGTTGCTTCAGGTGCCCAGGTGGCACAGTGCGAGTCAACTCTTTGTTAATTTAAATGTACCCAATTGTGAAGCACTTCTGAGAAATTTAATGTATCGATTTATGTGCCGCCTGGATGACTCGGGGAACAGCATTATTGGGGCTTTGACTAGCCCTGATAGGAGCTGTATTTCTCCAGGCTTAGAAAACACTGGTGGGATAGCCTGCTTATGAATTATGTGGAGAATTGATTCTCTGTCTTTGTGTATGTCTTTTTTCTCTCTCTCCTTAAATCTGTTTTTAACATGTCTGTTGTTGTTGATATGGACCGCTTGTTGTGTCTGCAATAAAGATTAATAATAATAATAAAATAAATGAAATTAAAATAAAAAGAAGGAAGAAAAGGGCAAGAGATATTACATTTCTCCAAGTATTTCTTCAATTATGTTAACAGTGTGTATACATTTTTGTATTATCAATTATTTTAATACATTCAAAGTAGTTCTTCAATTTCAAAAACAGGAAAGAAAGGTCGACCTTTGGAAAACTTGGTTTTATGTAGGCTATGTGGAATTTTGCAATTAGAATAATCAAATTAATTAAGTCTTGCATTTTCCTATCTTTATTATTATAGTGCATTCAAATCTATTGGTAACGTTAGTTCGTGTCACACAAGGAACGTTACGATGCCGCTGACGTGTGCACTACATTTCCCAGAAAGCCCCGCGGCGGCGGCGGCGGCGCTGACAGCGGAGTGTGACGTCATGACGTCATAGTGTGTCGTCAGCCAGGCACCGACAGCCGGCGCGTGGGGTTCTCCTGGTTCAGAGTGGAAACTGTTCAAACTGCGGCTCAAACCAACTAAACTACACGACAGAGACTCGGCGGAGCTTCAGGGCAACATGACGGTGGGTCCATTAGCTTCACCGCAGAGCTGTTAATTAATAAATACAGAATTAATAAGCTGCTGAACGCGTTATAGCCTGTTTTACTGTGTTAGATTATTGTAGCTGTTAGCCGAGTTAGCTAACAATGCTAGTTGTCGAGACGAGCTGCAGAATAAGTTCAGAAAAATGTGACTGAGCTGAACCAGGGAGTTCAGATTTACTGTTGAAATGTGTTTTATATTATATATAATAAACTGTTCTCTTCACATGTACCAACTGGTCACTTTACACGTGTGTTTTCATGTGGGGGTTAGTTTGTTTGGAGGAGTTAAGACACTTTATTGTCATTATTCATGCATGTACAATGACATTCAGGTGCTCAGTCAGGATGCAGACTCATAAAATGAAAAAAAGAATGAATAAAATGAACAATGTGCATCACTCACACATCAACATCCATTTACTGACTCACTCACCCAGCATTCATTTAGACTCAGACTCAGATTTATTGTCATTTCAGCAGGTAGTGAACAAAATGTTGTTTCTTGTAGACTCAAGGTGCATTTAAAGGGATTTTTAAAAGAATTGCAATTACAAGAATATAAAAAAAAAACTACCATAACATTTAAAACAACCAATAGGACAGTAACAGCTGTGCTGCAAAGTGACAGTGCATCCAGACAACTCAGTGGCTTGGTTAAAGTAAGAGCAATGAGAGGTAGTTTATCAAGTTTTAATGGCATCATTGTTATTATTCAGTTCAGTTAACTCACAGCTGTCTCTGCACCGGTCTCTCCTCTCATGTTGTTGTTCTGCAGGAGCGGAAGGGAACAGCCAAGTTGGACTTTCTGAGGAAGATCGAGCTGGAGATTCAGGAGAAATGGGAGAAGGACAAGGCGTTCGAGCACGATGCTCCCACAACGATCGGGGAGAGCACAAAGTGAGTGGTGCAATCAGATATAAGAGGAAGAACTTGTAGTGTTTATTGTTTATTATGGATCGCCATTAGTCGACGCCTCGGTGATAAGACAACTAACATTTGACACCTTGGTGACAACTAATCTCTTCCTGGGGTCCAGCACATAAAAAATGGAAAACAAACATTTTTAGCATAATAAGATGACAGTACACAGAAGTACTGTTGCAAAGAAAGAAAGGAAAAAGCTGCTGGTTTGCAAGCACATATTATACATTACAGTTATTAACTACAAGGTGTCAGAGCACCAATATATAAGAACGACACAAAATAGGCAAAACATTCCAAGACATTATAGAGCGGTAAATAAATGTGTTTTGGGGATTGGAGGAATTAAAATAGCCGAGCTGGCGTTCCTAATGTAATGACTTGTGGTTACGACCTGGTAGAAGAAATATGGAGATAACTCTCTAGAGAACACATTTCTAAAAAACACCAACAGGCTTTACAACTATTAACCAGAATAGTTGCGTGTATATACTGTATGTGATATTTGTGCATGTGGAGCATTTAACGGCCAATCAGGCAGCTCTGTTTTGAACTATAGCAGCTTATTAATGTCTATTATTTTGCACCAGCTGACTATATGACTGGATAAATACTGCAAGTGACAAAAGACCAAGGAGTGTTTGACTTCATTGGTGACTGAGCCTATATACTCTCTCTATTACACACCTGAGCCAGGGACAGGTGAAGGAAGCGTTAATGATCTGTGGTTGCACTCAGGAATGCTTCCTCTTCCTGACAAATACTTTAACTGTGATGTTGATGTTGATGATGATAAACAAGCTGAACAAGTGTGGTGGCTGAATCTGTGCTGTAATAATATAATGAAATTAAATGTCAGACTCAAACTGATCATGTATTTTTCTCTTCCAGCAAAAACAAATACTTTGTCACCTTCCCGTACCCGTACATGAACGGCCGGCTGCACCTGGGCCACACCTTCAGCCTGTCCAAGTGTGAGGTGAGTCTGGACTCGAGAAGTCAAATGTTCACCTATGATTTTCTAACCAGAGCTTTAGATCTTCAGCTCATCATCTCTGTCTCTCTCTGTCTCTGCAGTTTGGCATCGGGTATCAGATGATGCGAGGGAAGAAGTGCCTCTTCCCCTTCGGGCTGCACTGCACCGGGATGCCCATCAAGGCGTGTGCAGACAAGCTGAAGAGGGAGATGGAGCTGTACGGAAACCCGCCACAGTTTCCTGACGAGGACGAAGAGGAGAAGGAGAAGCCAGAGACTTCGGATGAAATCATCATCAAGGACAAAGCAAAAGGCAAAAAGGTTTGAAGCCGACGGAGAGAGCAGACTAACTACAGCCTGTTTTGTTTCTTAAAGGGATAGTTCAACATTTTGTCAAACTGGCCCATTGCCATAATCCCTATAGTCATAGCAGTAGGTTCGTTACCTTTAATTGTCGGTGCAAGCTGTTTTTAGAACGGCGGAGCAGAGCCGTGAGCTGCTCAGAGCTACGCTACGGAGGCTCATTATGGGATTTCTTGGTTTCCCTCATCAAACTCATCAAATACACAATCCAACAACTCCACAACGCTCTGGTGGACAAGTTGTGAGCTGCACATTCACCACGCTATGAGATAATAACACAACGTTACCACACAGAGTTGTTTTAGAGGGAAATTCATGCAAAACCGCTGATGCACGTTGCCTTCAGGGACAGTTTTTCATCATCAGTCTCTGTATTTCCCTCTAAAACAACTCTCACGGCTCACGGCTCTGCTCCGCCATTCTAAAAATAGCTTGCACCGAACTATCCCTTTGAAGGAAATAATAAATTGGTATCTGTATATTTGATGTTAACAGCTTAACAGCAGCTTAATCTGGCTCTGTATGAATCATGTAAACATTAGTATCTAACCTAAAAGCTTTATTTAATTAACATGTCAGTGAGTCTTTGTGTCTGTGTTTATTTCCCCTCTGTCAGAGTAAAGCTGTGGCCAAAGCCGGATCGTCGACCTTCCAGTGGGACATCATGAGGTCTCTGGGCCTCAGCGACCAGGAGATCTGCAGCTTCGCCAGCGCTGAGCACTGGCTGGAGTACTTCCCTCCTCTGGCGGTCAAAGACCTCAAACAGATGGGCGTCAAGGTGACTCAATATAATATAATCAATATAATATAATAATCCAACTGGAGCAAGAAGCTGTTTTTAATCATCTGACCCTTCATACAGTAGAAAACACACAAGGAAATCCAAGTTCACATGTTTATGAGCGTCGTCTAGTTCACTTTTGAGCTGTTGTAGAAGATCATAGAGCTGGATTAAACATCTGGGGGTAGTAAACATTAAGGGCGTGCCAAAAAATCGATTCACATAAGAATCATTTAGCAATTCTCATTTAATACGATTCAGAATCGATATAAAATGTCCCAAAATCGATCTTAAAAAATAAAAAAACGAAACAAATCTTCTGGCTGTCGGCCTCCATTTCCTTAGAATTTAAAAGGCAGCACTATTTTTTTAAAATAAAGAAGCACTTTTATTGTGTTACTTAAGCAATATGTGATATTGATTTTATGCAACAGTTTCAACAATTCCATCTAAGCATGGATAAATGTTTAAAACTCAATAAATGTGAAAAAGACACTTTAGTCATTCTGTCTTGCAGAGCAGATCATGAGGATCCTTTAACACCAACAGACTGAAGCAGAAATCATTAGGAATCGAATCGGTTTGAATCGAAAATCGATTTTGAATCGAATCGTGAGATAGTAAAAGATTCCCACCCCTAGTAAACATGTTGATGAAACAAACGCAGGTAGAGCTGCAGCTTCAAAGATACGAGCAGAATTTTTTTTAATTGCATGTTTATTCGGCTACACACTACACTACACACACACACACCTTTCAGTTGCACTGCAAAAACTCAAAATCTTTCCAAGAATATTTGTCTTATTTCTTGTCAAAATGTCTCATTTCTAGTCAAAACTAATCTCTTTCCACTTAAAATAAGACTCATCACTTAAAAATTAACTTGTTTTTAGATAATTTTCACTTGTTTCAAACAAATTTTCAACTGAAATAAGTAGAAAAATCTGCCAGTGAAAGCAAGTTTTTTGTGTTTGTAATAAGAAAGAAAAACTTGCTCCACTATCAGATTTTTCTACTTATTTCAAGTGAAAATCTGCTTGAAAGAAGTAAAAAGTGTCTAAAAACAAGCTACTTTTAATGTGATGTTTCTGATTTTATGTATAATGAGCTGTTTTGACTAGAAATAAGACAAATATTCTTGGTAAGATATTTAAGTTTTTGCAGTGTGTGATCCGTTGCACCTGTACTGACCCGTGGCGTCGTGTTGTGACCCGACAGGTGGACTGGCGGCGTTCCTTCATCACCACGGACGTGAACCCGTTCTACGACTCCTTCGTCCGCTGGCAGTTTATTACTCTGAAGGAGAGGAAGAAGATCAAGTTTGGTAAAAGGTGAGGGGTTTTTTCAGCCTGTTCTTTACCTGCCTCTGTCCTTTTTATGATGATGTGCTGATCTACAGTGAATTAATTAGATTTTTACAGTGTTTGCATTAATTTCTCTGTCCTTGTCCTCTGTGCAGGTACACCATCTACTCACCTAAGGACGGGCAGCCGTGCATGGACCACGACAGGCAGACTGGAGAGGTAAACTCACACTTAAATGTGTTTAATCAGTTTTAAAGAACCCTTTATCACAATGATTGACAATAAAGTTTGTGTTTGAAATCATTGTACTAAAAACACATGGTTTAATTAGGGCACTATTGTTATTGTGTGGATTTTTTCCTACTTATTTTTCATCTTCCATCTTCCTACTTCCAAACATTTTGAATTGAAGTCAATGGGAATAAAGAGCGAAAAAGAACAATCATTGGAGTTTAACAAACGTCTATTGCTCAGTCATACTTTCACCTAGAGACTCCATTTGAACTTTAAACAGTAGACACAAGTCTTGTGTATTGGTGTATTATTCCACATTTTGATAGGTCATATAGTTTTTGATTAATCCCTGATCAATGACTATGATCATTTTTGGAGAAATTATGAGATTATAATGGGTGTGTATTGCACGGAATGTTCGTGTCAGAGTGTGTGACATCATCGGTCAGAGTGGGAGAGAGCCCAAAAAAATTCCAGGTTTTTTCTCTTTCCACACTCGGCCCGGCCACAATTTACACTCTACACACATTATTTTTTCCTAATTTGTAGACAAACTTGTTATCTCTCATATCATGTGCTCAAAATATCAGAGAGACTTACAGAATTTGAATTATCAGCCTCTAGGTGCGGCCACGTCTGTCTCTGCTCCTCATTGACTCCAATACAAAGATTTTCTGAGAGAAGCAGAACGGACCGATGTTTTAAACTCGCAAATGTCTCCAAAATATTTACTGTAGAAACACCAAAATCACACCAACTCGTTCAGGAAGTCCTTACAGCGATGATGGTCTGTGTTTTTTTCTGATAGGAGCTACCGTTTTGTCACAGTAAGCCCAAATGTGAGACCAGTGCAGAGGCAGAAAATCGCTCTTTAAGAGCTCGTTAAGGTTCATAAACAATCCACCTGGAGCTCGTTAACATGTTTATAAACACACACACAGATACACACTAGTTTACTAGGATTTTGGGAATGTGTTCTGTGATCTGTTTTTTACTGGTGTCGGCACAAAATCTTGAAGTATCAGGAAAAATAAAATCTGACCTGAGAGCTGTTTGTTTCATTTCTTCTTCCTCCACCTAACGTTTCTCTCTGACCTGCAGGGAGTCGGACCTCAGGAGTACACGCTCATCAAGATGAAGATAGTCGAACCGTACACGGCCAAATTCAAGTCCAAAGTATTTTACAGCAGGTAACAACAGCTTCTACAGCTTCATTAAAGTCAGTCCCTCACTTAAACTCTGAGGATTTTAACTAAGTCTGACTGGGAAGAACCAGACATCCAGTATAAATCTGATATTAATAAACTCAGCAAAGTTTCAGTGGTTTCAGAGGAAGAAGAATAAATTAAGGTATGCACAAATCACAAAGATAGATACAAAATCAAAAGAAATGCACAAATGACAAAGAAAAGGTTAGCAACACAGCGACCAGACTTTCTCTTCTCTTTCTCTAACCCTAACGGGGAGGGTCACTGGCAAATCTCTTCTTTCCTAACCCTATGAGAGCAAACCTCTGAGTTTGGTCTAAAATAATCCTTAAAGTGTCCAGGTATATTGTCTTCATTTAATGCTTTATTTGTAAAAAGACATACTTCATCAGGGTATCCGCGGGGTCTTGAAAAGTATTAAAAGGTGATAAATCAATTTTGGGAAAATTAAGACCCTTAAAAAGTATTAAAAAGTCTTTTCACGACTTTATAAAGTCTTAAAAACAAAATCAAATGAGCTGAGGCACATGTCATGACTGTCTGTACAGACTGTAGTTTTTGTTTTTGGAGAGTTGAGCAATATTTCTTTTTTGATAAACTTTTCCTTTGATTTATTATCCAAGCCTATTTTGAATTCTGTTGTAAGTGGTCTACAGTCTTAGGGGCCGTGTCCACCAGGCGCGTTTTCAGCGCTCTGGGCGTCTACTTTCCATTCAAACCCTATTGAGTTGGGTGCTCACAGCCACGAGCCCGGAAACTGCTTTTCCACTAGCCCTAGTACCTGGTACCAGGTACTGAAATAGTACCAGGTACCATTTTTAGTACTGAGCCGCGCCGCGCCATGCAGAGCCTCGCAGTGCCGGGCCGTGCCACGCCATGCGGAGCCTAGCAGTGCCGCGCCGTGCCACGCCATGCAGAGCCGAGCAGTGCCGCGCCATGCGGAGCAGTGACGAGCCACGCCGCGCCATCTAGTGCCGAGCAGTGCCGAGCAGTGCCGAGCCGTGCCGCACCATGCAGAGCCGAGCTGTGCCGAGCCGTACCGCGCCATGCAGAGCCGAGCTGTGCCGAGCCGTACCGCGCCATGCAGAGCCGAGCTGTGCCGAGCCGTGCCGCGCCATGCAGAGCCGAGCTGTGCCGAGCCGTGCCGCACCATGTGGAGCCGTGCCGCGCCATGCAGAGCCGAGCTGTGCCGAGCCGTGCCGCGCCATGTGGAGCCGTGCCGCGCCATGCAGAGCCGAGCAGTGCCGAGCCACGCCGCGCCATGCAGAGCCGAGCTGTGCCGAGCCGTACCGCGCCATGCAGAGCCGAGCTGTGCCGAGCCGTACCGCGTCATGCAGAGCCGAGCTGTGCCGAGCCGTGCCGCGCCATGTGGAGCCGAGCCGCGCCATGCAGAGCCGAGCAGTGCCGAGCCACGCCGCGCCATGCAGAGCCTTTGTGCCATGTAGTGCCGAGCAGTGCCGCGCCATGCCGAGCCGCGCTATACAGTGCCGAGCCGCGCCATGTAGTGCCATGTAGTGCCAAGCTGTGCCGCACCATGCAGTGCCGAGCAGTGCCGAGCCACGCCGCGCCATCTAGTGCCGAGCAGTGCCGAGCAGTGCCGAGCCGTGCTGTGCCGAGCCGTGCCGCGCCATGTGGAGCCGTGCCGCGCCATGCAGAGCCGAGCAGTGCCGAGCCATGCCGCGCCATGCAGTGCCGAGCCGCGCCATGTAGAGCTGAGCAGTGCCGTTAAAGTGTAGTGGAAAAGCGCCACTAGTGTCGTCACTCTGAGAGTTTCTCCTCAGAGTGACGACACTAGTGGCGCTGTGAAGATAAAAGTTAGTGACAGATGATCTGAGACAGACTGCCCAGCTGGTCAGAGTTCCAGAGGAGGAAACCACAGAGCGACAGCCCCTCATCAGACTCCACCTCCCTCACACAGACTCAGAACGAGGACACACTGCCTTCTCCTTCTACGCCCCACACCGATGGAATAAATTACAAAACTCACTGAAAATCGATAGACTTATCTCACTTGAGGCTTCAAAAACCGACTTCTCACCACAGCATTGGGGGCTCAGACTCAGTTAGTGATTTTACTGCTCTTGTTTTCAGAACTGTATTTGATTGTGCTGTTTTGATGTTTGATCTTCTGTGATCTCTGTGTGCTACAGACTCGCTCTCAATGGATCGACCCTGTTAAGATAAAGGTTAAATAAGAGAAACATCCTCCAGACTCTGGATGACAGAGGTTTAACTAGACTGTAGGGCTGAACCCCCAAAAATCGAAGCTTCGTTCGTTGCCATGGTAATCGATCATGAAGTCCGTGATCGATTGTTTTTGTTGACACCGGTTCTCATCGGCAACTGTTACATTAAATTGAGTCGGCTACTTGGCATCCTGGAAACCTGCCTGACTTTGGAGACATGTGTTTGTTTGCCATAATTCATTATTTACGCTATGATTATCAAAATATGGTAATCGGGTCGGCCCTACTAGACTCTGGAGGAGGATGTTCATGGTCGACCTCCACCTGTTAAAGCTGTACAGAAAAGAAAATTGAATTTGAGCCCACTCTGGGTCTGGCTCTGTGCAAAATTCTATTTTTGAGTAAATCCGGGATGAAAGTGTGGTGTTTTTTTTTTCGCATTGGATAATGCGCACAGATTATACGTCAGCCTGTACACGATTCACCAGCCACTGATATTGGATCCATAATCCGTCATTCAAACATCTGAGACACACACACGGAGCTCGGTCTCGCCCCAAGCTTTGAATATCCCGCCCGCTCGATAACGACCAATCAAATTTGTTTTCCTTACTCAGGTAAACTCGTGTTGCAGCTCGTGACAACTCGGCGCGACAAACAGGACAAACGGCCGTTTCTGTACAGCTTTAAACAGCCTGCTAGGCGGTAGAGCGGGTCGTCCAGTAACCAGAGGGTTGGCGGTTCGAATCCCGCTCTGTCCCAGTCTCTGTCGTAGTGTCCTTGGGCAAGACACCTTACCCACCTTTCCTCATGTGGATGTGTATGAATGATGGTGGTGGTTTGGTGCACATTGGCAGCTGTGGCTACACCTAGTTTACATCACTGGTGTGAATGTGGTATGAATGAATAATGGTTGCTGTAAAGCACTTTGGGTGTTGGGTGAAAAGCACTATATAAATGTAATCTATTACTACCAGGAGAATGAAGGAGATGCTGTTTGATGTTTAAACATGCAGCAGCTTCTTACATCCTGGTTCTGTAGAGCTGCTTGTTCATTGACAACACACATCGTTGTGTATGATGGGACCAGCATGACGACTACACATAATTAATAACTATCTAATAACCATCAGCAGGTCTGATACTGCAAAAAAAAAGCAACATACGGTATTTGGTGGAATGAGTGAAAAGCAAGGCCGAATATAAAAAAAAAAAAATTAAATACACCTGAAATGTCTAGTAGGCTAATTGAAAAAAAAAAACAAAAAAAAACTGACCAACAAAGGTTAGGAACCACTATTTTAAAAGACACTTGGGTTTTTTTGGAATGTACTTGTAGATCTTTCAGCACTCACTATTAGGGCTGTCAGAACGAACTTCGCTATTCGAATACAATTCGAATGTTAGTCAAAATGAGAACATTCGATGGTGGAAACTGACGTTCGAATGTTTTTAATGAGGCAAATTAACGTGGTGCGTCGCGACGTTCAGAGTAGTACACATGTTGATAAAACAACATGCAGTTATTGTTGTGCACAAAGTAAAGCTGCAGCTTCAAATATACAAGCAGAGTTTTTTTTTAATTGCCCGTTCATTCGCGTATGTGTCCCCACTCTACACACACACCTTTTCTTTTTTTAATTGATCGATCCGCGGACCACTTGTGTGCTGATCACGGATCAGCTGTGATCTGTTGCACCACAAGTTACTCTGTGCCCTAACCCCGCCTGTGAAGCCGGGTTTCCACCGAATCAACGATCCTTCTTTTTTTTTTTTTTTTACCGCAACATAATAGAGCTGCAACAATTAATCGATTAATCGAACAATATAATCGATTATTAAATTAATCGTCAACTATTTTGATAATCTAATAATCAGTTTGAGTAGTTTTTGAAGAAATAAAATCCGAAATTCTCTGATTCCAGCTTCTTAAATGTGAATATTTCTGGTTTCTTTGTTCCTTTATGACAATAAACTGAGTCTCTCTTTGGTTTGTGGACAAAACAAGACATTTGAGGACGATGTCGTCTGGTGGTTTGATAAACACTGACTGATGTTTTTAGACATTTTACTGACCAAACAACTAATCGATTAAAGGTGTACAGAAAAGAAAATTGAATTTGAGCCCACTTTGGGTCATAAAATTAATGTAATAACTCATCTTTCAGACGATGTAGGCCAAACTTTGTGCAAAATTCTATTTTTGAGTAAATCCAGGATGAAAGTGTGTATTTTTTTTCCGCATTGGATAATGCAGGCGCACGGATTATACGTCAGCCTGTACACGATTCACCAGCCACTGATATTGGATCCGTCATCCGTCATTCAAACGTCTGAGACACACACACACACATGGAGCTCGGTCTCGCCCCAAGCTTTGAATATCCCGCCCGCTCGATAACGACCAATCAAATTCGTTTTCCTCACTCGGGTAAACTCGTGTTGCAGCTCGTGACAACTCGGCGCGACAAACAGGACAAACGGCCATTTCTGTACACCTTTAATGGTTTAAATAATCAACAGATTAATCGACAATGAAAATACCGGTAATTGTTAGTTGCAGCCCTAGTAGATAAATATTAATATTATAAATGTTTCTGAAACTAAAGGGGCACAGACCTGGAAGGAAATCAGGATGGAAATCAGATCAACTTCATCTACCCTCTGGTAGATGAAGTTGATCTGTTTTCCATCCTGACAAAGTGTTTGTGTAGAAGAATGATTTCACTAAGAGTTGTTGTCGCTGTCTCGTCGTCCTCCTCCCAGCGGCATGAAGGGGAAGAACATCTTCCTGGTGGCGGCCACGCTGAGACCAGAGACCATGTTCGGTCAGACCAACTGCTGGGTGCGGCCCGACATGAAGTACGTCGCCTTCGACACGGCCAACGGCGACGTGTTCATCGCCACCCGACGGTCGGCCAGAAACATGTCCTACCAGGGCTTCACCAAGGACAACGGGGTGGTGCCGGTCATCATGGAGATACTGGGACAGGTAGAGAGAGACAACTACAACTTCCTGCTTTTTGTTTTTCTTAAAAGGTTAATAGTTCACCCAAAATTTAAATTTCCCTCATGATCTCCTCCCCCTCATGTGGACTAAGGGCTGGGAGAAGTTTCAGAGTCCTCCGTGGCTTCTCTGAGTTACAGGGGGTCTCGGCGTAGCAGTGCATGTCCATATAACGGTTGCAAATGGATACCAACTGTCTTCGTAACAAAAAGACACACCAAAAAACATCCAATTACCTCCATGCTGCTCGTATGTAATGTCCCTCTTGTATTGAAGCCCCGAAATGAGAAATTGTTCCAAAAAAATTCTGTGTTTCAAGCTTGAAATATAGACTTATTTAAAAAAAATTCGGGACAATTTTGCATTTTGGGGCTTCAATACAAGAGGGACATTACATACGAGCAGCATGGAGGTATCTGGATGTTTTTTGGTGTGTCTTTTTGTTACGAAGACAGTTGGTATCCATTTGCAACCGTCATATGGACATGCACTGCTACGCCGAGACCCCCTGTAACTCAGAGAAGCCACGGAGGACTCTGAAACTTCTCCCAGCCCTTAGTCCACATGAGGGGGAGGAGATCATGAGTGAGAAATTTCAATTTTGAGTGAACTATCCCTTTAACTTGACTTTTATTGAGTCATTTATTTCACAGTATACAGAGACAGAGAAATAAAACATAAAAAGGCACAGATGGGTGAGAGGAATCAAGCATTCTCTTCCACTCTGTTAATTGTTTTTCAGGTATTTCTACAGGTTTTGATAGAAAGAGAAAAATAAATCATGGAACAATGTTCATTTTAACTAAATCTATTAGTGGAGGTGAAAATAATGGTTGCAAAGCTGCATTGAGATTCTGAATCGATGCAGTTATGTCACATAATCGACTTTTAAATTCAAACAATTCATTCAAGTTTGAAGATGTTGTTCATGTTCACACACACAGACAGTGATTTATTTTATTTCAAAGCACAATGCCAGGATTTAGCTTTAAGGTAATTTGTGTGTTCTCCTGACTCCAGAGAAGCTGCTGTGAAAATGCATTTAAATGATATTTTCTATTTAACAATAGAAAATTGAGGATGAGATGCATCGTAATAAATGAATGGAACCGAATCGTAGTCTGATGAATCGTAATCGAATTGAATCGTGTGGCCAGTGAAGATGCACACCACTAATTTATCTATTCGATTATATAAGTCAGTTTATTTAAATCTGCATTTATTTCTTTAGTAATTGGCAAATAATTTATTGCATATAGAATATGGTTATATATAAATCCTTTGGAATTTTTTATTCCTAAATATTTAATGATGTTATTCTCCTATTTAAAATAATTGCAAATGTAATTTATTTGTCCTGCCTACCTGCTCTTCTTTTTAAAACAGGAATAAGTGAATCTTAATGTTCTGATTGGTATTCAGTGTGTTGATGTGTGACGTTGTTTTTCTCTGTGTGCAGGACATCCTGGGCAGCGCCCTCAGCGCTCCTCTCACCTCCTACAAGCTCATCTACGCCCTGCCCATGCTCACCATCAAGGAGGACAAAGGTACCACTCACAATTTATTATTATCATCATATATCTTTTTCTACATTCACATGACGCCACTACAGCATTAATATTCTGTAAGCCCAGGTTGTCCTGAAAAGAAAAGGATGTAAATACTTGATTGTGCATCACAGGGCCGAGGTTTAACAAGGTTTAATACAATAGATTCATTAACAGGAGAGCAGGAGAGAGGAATACAGGCTGTGAAGGGTTATTAATAAACCTCATGTGTCTTATTGTCTTTGCTTTAGTTTCTCAGCAGCTGTATAAATAAAGTTGGCAGCTTTGACTTTGTGACTTTTAATGTGTCGTCGTCCTCAGGTACCGGCGTGGTCACCAGCGTTCCCTCCGACGCTCCCGACGACATCGCTGCTCTCCGGGACATCAAGAAGAAACAGGTCAGCTCACACATAATACCTTTAATTAAAAATTAAATAATTAAATGTAATTATACCTCAAATTAAGAACAAACACAAAAAAACAGAAGCAAATGCAGTTTGGAAGTTAATCTAACAGCTCTTAGAGCAGTCTGATGTGGATTAAACCTCTGTGAGACACTGCAGGTGAACAGGGTAAAAATTTAAACTAACAGATTTCACCATGAAACTTCTCAAGTTTATCACTCACATTAAGACAAATATTTTTTGTATTACAAGTTTTGTCAAATTTTATGTTTAAATATGTAAATGAGGCTATATCTAATGAAATATGCGCTAATTTTCATACATTTCCAGAACAGAAATCTGAACAATGGATGAAGCTACTTTCAAAATTCTTGTTTTATCTTGTTGACATATTAGAGTCTTTAGTTTTTACAGATAGAGAGGATTGTGGATATCTCTTTTTATCACTCTGTAAATGAGAAAATACTGTCACCAGCCCTAAAAATTCAAATATCGCCATGTTTTTAGTAATAAAATGTTGTATAAATGAGGCTGTGAATGATATATCAACAATCCCCTCTGTAAAAACCTTCAGAATATAGAAAGGGATCAAAGTGGAAGGTTTGGTGTCTGTAAGTGCTGCTGAAGTGGAGATTTCTAGCTCAGAGTCTGAGTCTGAAAAACTCTTTCTGAGAAAACGGCCTTTAAAGACTTGGACTGTAAAATTACAGAGATTGTTAATGTCAATCCTACTTTTACGATTTGTTGCTGATACAAAGGAAATGACATCATTGTTCAGGAGAGAGAGAGCTTTACACACTGCAAAAACTCAAAATCTTACCAAGAATATTTGTCTTATTTCTCGTCAAAACTCATCTCTTTCCACTTAAAATCACATTAAAAGCAGCTTGTTTTTAGACACTTTTTACTTCTTTCAAGCAGATTTTCACTTGAAATAAGTAGAAAAATCTGACAGTGGAGCAAGTTTTTCTTTCTTATTACGAGCACAAAAAACTTGCTTTCACTGGCAGATTTTTCTACTTATTTCAATTGAAAATTAGTTTGAAACAAGTGAAAGTTAATATAAGTTAATTTTTAGGTGATGAGTCTTATTTTATGTGGAAAGAGATTAGTTTTGACTAGAAATAAGACAAATATTCTTGGAAAGATTTTGAGTTTTTGCAGTGCAATGACACCTGACATGACACGGCTCAGAATGAACTTTTGGTGAATTTAGGAGAAATCCACTGACGAAATGAAGTAAAATAAAAACCTTAATGTGGAAGACGATTAGCCCAAAATCTCAAAATTGATCAGTGCATGAAAAAGCAATGTTTTGCCTGTAGCGTCTCGTTTTAAAAAAAACAATGTATTATTTAAAATGCACTCTGTATATTTTAAATTGTATTAATTCCTCTGTTTTTGTTAAAGGCTCTGAGGGAAAAGTACGGAATTGAAGACAAGATGGTTCTGCCTTTTGAGCCGGTAAGACGAGCTGCAAGATGCAAATGTGAAAATAAAGTTAATCTGAATGCAGCTTTAATGTGCATGTGTGTGTCTGTGTGTCTGTGTCTGTGTGTGTGTGTGTGTGTGTGTGTGTGTGTGTGTGTGTGTGTGTGTGTGTGTGTGTGTGTGTGTGTGTGTGTGTGTGTGTGTGTGTGTGTGTGTGTGTGTGTGTGTGTGTGTGTGTGTGTGTGTGTGTTTCAGGTTCCCATCATAGAGATCCCCGGCTTCGGGAACCTCTCTGCTCCTCTGGTTTGTGACGAGCTGAAGATCCAGAGTCAGAACGACAAGGAGAAGCTGGCCGAGGCCAAGGAGAAGGTCTACCTCAAGGGCTTCTACGAGGGGGTGAGTCTCTCCGCTCTCTCTGTGACGGCCGGTAATGATTTAAATACAGAATAATGAGCTGAAATACAATAAAAAAGGTAAAAAAAAAAAAACCCTCCTCTGTGGATTCAGCTCAAGGTTTAAAGGGATTCACACCTCCAGGCTCGACTCCATTATTCATCAGCTGCTGTTACACATGTTGATTCTGTCCAACACGGGGAAATAATGTTGAGTTTGAGTGTATGAAATATATATATATATATTATTAGAGTGTAATTGTCCAAACACAGAGAAACCAGGAACAATCAGGAGCTTTTTAAAAATATTTCTGTCACATTATCACAACAGTTTTTTTAGTTTATATTATCATGGGTTTATTTCAGTCTTGTAGAATCAAGTACACACATCAATAAACAGCATTATATACACATATGTTTTAAACATAAAAAAACAAAAAACAGTAATTAATTTCTTTCTTTTCCCCGTAAACTATCAAAACAAATGTAATCTGATCGAAAAGCTTCAGCTTATTTTTCCTGCACTTCTTAAATTAAAAGTTTTCGTCCGCTCATTTTAGACATTTAGACAGAACAAAACCTGTGTATATTCTACAAACAGTAGGCAGTTTATGAAAACACTGGTGTTCAGAATTCACTTTTATATTTATTAATAATAATAAATGTTACATATTTTGATTTCTAATTCTAAATTATTCCATAGATTGACTCCTTTAATACATCTTTGTTTTACATTTGCTCGCACCTTAAGTTCAGTTCTCAACAGGCCTGAACAGAGCCTATAAACAGTCTGTGGGCGGAGCAACACATTTATTTATTAGAAGTTGAATCGGTGCTGATTAACCCCTTGTGAACTCTCCAGAAAAACCCTCGAGCCAAAAGTGTACACAGAGATAAAAACTGCTATAAAATCATCATATATCATTATTTTTTTCTGCTTTTTTTTTTTTGCACAAATCTCTTCAACCACTTCAGATCTGCTCAAAACTAGCAGAAGTTTAATCATTTTCAGAATTTTAACCCTTTAAATGCCAGTTTGAATACACAATGTCACTAGCCATGTTTCCATCTAAAGTGATTCGAATTACTGGGAAATGTGCATTGAAAGAAATTTGAATCGTGTGTGTTTCCATCTACAGACTTTGCAATATTTTACATATTTCCCTCTAAAACAACTCTGTGTGGTAACGTTGTGTTATTATCTCATAGCGTGGTGAATGTGCAGCTCACAACTTGTCCACCAGAGCGTTGTGGAGTTGTTGGATTGTGTATTTGATAACGGTCGATACATGTTAACACTTCCTAAGAATCTTCACACTGAGCCGTTACAGTTACAGAACATTTCTCCTGCAGAACAAACAAAGATGTTAATGATGTTTGTGTGTGTGTGTGTGTGTGTGTGTGTGTGTGTGTGTCAGATCATGCTGGTGGACGGCTACAAAGGGCAGAAGGTCCAGGACGTGAAGAAGCCGATCCAGAAGACGATGGTGGAGAAGGTCAGGCTGTTTCTAAATGACACTCAAATCAGAATAACAATAACAACTGTTAGATTTGTTAATATTAATGTATATGTATTAGTATTGATTATTATTAATGTATATATCCACCTGTGTCAGGGCGAGGCCATGATCTACATGGAGCCAGAGAAACAGGTGATGTCGCGCTCAGCTGATGAGTGCGTGGTGGCGCTCTGTGACCAGTGGTGAGTAACATTAAAAACTATATTTTATCTTTTATTACATCATCAGATTTGTTCATTAGTAATAAGAAGAAATGATTTCACCTGGAATAACAGAAGTGATCTGAGTGTTTTTAATGTTCTTGTTGAATCTGTTCACACATATTAATGCAGATTGAAGAAGAGTCTGTATCTTCATGTGTAAATGTTTTAATTAAATATTTCATGTCTAAACTGAAGGTTCATGTTTCTATTAAATGTTTACCGTGTGTGTTTCAGGTATCTGGACTATGGCGACGCTGAGTGGAAGCAACAGGCCAACGAAGCCCTCAAGTCTCTGGAGACGTGAGTCACTGAGCTACGGAAGCGTTTTGCATTCACTCTGGTTTTATTATTTTATTAATTGATTTTTTTTATTTTATTTTATTATTATTTTTTTTTTCTGTTTTTCTGACTAATGTTTTTCCTCCTGTTTGTCGGGGTAATTTTTTTTTCTGACTTTACGAGATTTCAAAATCCCGCGAGTAGCTCCCACCTCTCTACAGGTAACGCACAGTAAGGACTGATTTCAAAATAAAGGTGCCACATCAGACTGTTCTGATATTTTCTGAGTGACTCTCTCTCCTCTCAATATCAGTCTGAATTTACAGGGGGAAAAAAAAGAAAAAAGAATGAGTCGACTTATCCTTTGAAAATCTACATCACCTTGCAAACTATGCAATTTAATCTGTTTTGGAAGGTCACTTTTATTTTGAAATCAGTCTGAATTTACCTCTAAAACAACTCTGAGCAGCTCACGGCTCTGCTCCGCCGTTCTAAAAACAGCTTGCACCAACAATTAAAGGTAACAAACCTACTGCTATGACTATAGGGATTATGGCAATGGGCCAATTTGATTAAATGTCGAACTATCCCTTTAAGTCAGAAAGAAAAATACCCCCAAAAACAGAAAAAAATAGTCATAAAAACAGAAAATTGAAAAAAATAAAAAATTACTTTTATTTTATTGAAGATATATTGTGTGATTGATGTGTGTTATTTTCTCCGCTGCTACAGATTCTGTGACGAGACGAGAAGAAACTTTGAGGCCACGTTGGCCTGGCTGCAGGAGCACGCCTGCTCCCGCACCTACGGCCTCGGTGAGTGTGTGAGTGTGTTTCAGTGTGTGTGTGTGTGTTTCAGTGTTAGTGTGTGTGTGTGTTTCAGTGTGTATTTTATGTGTGTCTCACCCATTCAACTTTAGTTTTTTTCCAAATTTCTTTATTTAGTTTCTGCAGACGGTACAGAAAAACACGTGGTCTTCACATTACTTCAGAGCGTCTGCATTAGAGTGAAATAAAACAGACGCAGTCACAGGAAACGACTACATAACTAAAGTAAAGTAAGACAACATAGAGTAAAGTATTCATCTTTTGATCACAGGTTTGATGCTGCAGACGTCTTTTGTCTGTTTTTAATTAAAGTTTATCTCATGTATCTGTAGTGACTTGACCCAGTCAGAGATGAAGCAGCTGTAGTTTATATCTAATGGTCTATAGATGGAGACAGAGCACTGATGATGAACTGCAGCTCCACTCTCCTCTCTGCTCACACACGGTCCATGTGGACTGGGAGACCAGTTCAGACCAGTTCAGATCAGTTCAGACCTGCTGTAGAAAAGTCCAAACCCTGAGGAAGCAGTTAAACTTGCTCCTATTATAACTTATTTATGTTGATCTGGACATTTTATTAATAAATATCTATGCTGCACTAGATTAATGTTATGTTCTTATTTATAGTCAAATATTCCCATCATGTGACGTCCTCAGACTTGATGTTGTTATCAGGGCTTTCAATCTTCTGATTTGAATTTGTAACGCTTCTTATGTTAAATATTCACATTTTTAATGTTTTTTTTTTTTTTAAGCTCATTATATTCACCTATAGCAGCTTATTATTACATCCCGTGTTCACTAAAGGGCATTCCAACCCAATCAATATAAAACTTCAAGAAGGGAAATCTAAATATTATAAGGTGCAACATCCGTGATCTGTTCGGATAGTTCAACATTTAGTCAAATTGGCCCATTGCCATAATCCCTATAGTCATAGCAGTAGGTTTGTTACCTTTAACTGTCGGTGCAAGCTGTTTTTAGAACGGTGGAGGAGAGCCGTGAGCTGCTCAGAGCTACGCTACGGAGGCTCATTATGGGATTTCTTGGTTTCCCTCATCATCAAACTCATCAAATACACAATCCAACAACTCCACAACGCTCTGGTGGACAAGTTGTGAGCTGCACATTCACCACGCTATGAGATAATAACACAACGTTACCACACAGAGTTGTTTTAGAGGGAAATTCATGCAAAACCGCTGATGCACGTTGCCTTCAGGGACAGTTTTTCATCAACAGTCTCTGAATTTCCCTCTAAAACAACTCTGTGTGGTAACGTTGTGTTATTATCTCATAGCGTGGTGGTAAAAAATGTTGAACTATCCCTTTTAAAATAATAATAATTCAAATTCTGTCAGAAAAGCAGCTTCAACACTTTGTCTGGTTTTGTTTCATGTGACGGTGAAGATTCACATCTCAGTTGTTGTTTGCTGACGGTTTTACCCACTAAGTCCCGTCGCCACGGAGACGACACTGTCACTTTCCTCCGTCATAATTATAATTATTTGCATCGTGTACATCTCTCCTGCTGCTGTACTCTCTGATTAATGTGTGTGTGTGTCCCGGTTGCCATAGGAACGCGCCTGCCCTGGGACGAGCAGTGGCTGATCGAGTCTCTGTCGGACTCGACCATCTACATGGCGTACTACACCGTGGCCCATCTCCTCCAGGGGGGGGCGCTCAACGGCCAGGGGCCCTCGCCGCTCGCCATCAGGTACGAAACACACACACACACATCAACACACACACATTAAAGGGATAGTTCACCCAAAATTGAAATTTCACTCATTAAAAATGGATACCAACTGTCTTCATAACAAAAAGACACACCAAAAAAACATCCAAATACCTCCATGCTGCTCGTATGCAATGTCCGTCTTGTATTGAAGCCCCGACATGAGAAATTGTCCAGAATAAAATGAAAAAAGTCTATATTTCAAGCTTGTTTTGTAGCGGAAGCTTCTCGAAGCTCCTCTTCCCAGTTCGTCCAAATTTGACGAACCAGGAAGAAGAGCTTCAATTTCAATTTTGGGTGAACTATCCCTTTAACACACACATTCACACATACACACGCTCTGTTTTGCTTCTGTTCCCTTTCTACTTTTAAACCCGACTCACCTGAGGGAACAGACTTGGATTTAATATTTAATAACTGAATTAAATCATTTCAGATGACAGCCGCTGCCTTTTTAGATGTTTTTCTTTTTTTCTTTTTAAGTCAATGTTTTTGCTTAGTTTTTCCTCCAACAATGACATAAATAAATAACAGGGTTTCTATTGGGTCTTAAATTTGAAAATCAAAAATGTAGGCCTTAAAAAGTATTTAATTCGTTGGAGTGTTGTGTTCAAGTCTTAAATAATTTTAGACAGGTCTTATTTTTCTTACCTCAAATGCTCCTGTGACATTTCATTATGCTTTATTGAATGTATTTTCTACAAAGCTAACATGCTACAACTACAGAGACCAACATGCAACTTATATATATTTTGCAGCCAATTTACTTTGCAAGTAATTTTGTGACTCTGCATTGATAAAGGTCTTGAGTTTCATTCATAACGGTCTTAAAAAGTCTTAAATTTGAGTTGGTGAAACCTGCAGAAACCCTGAAATTAATAAATAAATAATCTCACAGAGCGGTTTACGAGCTCAGTTTGGAGCTGAAAGAAATGAAACGTTGATAGTTTAATTAATCTAACTTCCCCCCTCCTCCCCTCCAGGCCGGAGCAGATGACCCGAGACGTGTGGGACTTCATCTTCTTCAAGACTTCTCCGTTCCCTAAGACCGACATCCCTAAAGAGCATCTGCAGCGGCTGAGGAGGGAGTTCGAGTACTGGTACCCGGTCGACGTGCGCGTGTCGGGAAAAGACCTGGTGCCAAACCACCTGTCGTACTACCTGTACAACCACGTGGCCATGTGGCCTAGAGACAGGTGAGACTACACCTGTCCTACTACCTGTACAACCACGTGGCCATGTGGCCTAGAGACAGGTGAGGCTGTCTGACTAGGGATGTAACGATTCACTCAGATTTTCTCACGATTCTTTTTAAATCAAAATGAGCTACAGACAAATTATGACCTAATAAAATTATCTTTTATTCATAAGAGAAAGTGCAATTGAAATAGTCTGAAAAATTCACCTTTCACTACAAATACACTGCACATCATCATTTATCACAAGTAAAACTGGTCTTATTTACAAATAGTCGTTCAATTAAAAAAAAATCAAATAGTTTATGAGCTAAAAAACTAATATTGATGAAGATGAGATTTAAAGTGGTGAAGAAAAAGATGAAGAAGATGTCAGTAATGTTAAGTGTGTGTGTGTGTGTGTTTCCTCCTCAGTGGGAAGTGGCCTCAGGCGGTCCGAGCCAACGGACACCTGCTGCTCAACTCAGAGAAGGTGAGTCGCACAACAAACTGACCCAATCTGTTTCCTTCCTTCTTTGCTTCCTTTCTCCCTTTCCTTCTTTCCACAATCCTTTTTCCCTTCCTTCCTTCCTTCCTTCCTTCCTTCCTTCCTTCCTTCCTTCCTTCCTTCCTTCCTTCCTTCCTTCCTTCCTTCTTTCCACAATCCTTTTTCCCTTCCTTCCTTCCTTCCTTCCTTCCTTCCTTCTTTCCACAATCCTTTTTCCCTTCCTTCCTTCCTTCCTTCCTTCCTTCCTTCCTTCCTTCCTTCCTTCCTTCCTTCCTTCCTTCCTTCCTTCCTTCCTTCCTTCCTTCCTTCCCTTTGTCCTTACTTCTTCCTTCCCTTTTGACCCAATTGACCCAATCTGTTTCCTCCCTCCATCTATCTTTCATTCCCTTTTCCCTTCCTTCTTTCCTCCCATCTTTCCCTTCGTCCTTCCTTCCTTCCTTCCGTCCTTCCTTCCTTTCCTCCTGTGGCCTGATGAGCTCCTCCTCCTGATGCTCCAACTCTCTGTTATTATGTCGCAGTAAACTGAGTTTGTGTAGAAACGACTCCTCTGCTAATTAACGAGTGTTTGATGCCGTCTGAGCTGTTTGGGATTTTATTTTTTTATTTTTTTTACTGCTTCAGCTTTGATGTTTTATTTAAACGACAGGGACAGTTTTATTATTATTATTCCTGTCGGCCATGTTGGACGAGCAGCAGATGTGGAAACGCTGTAACATCTGTCTGTCTTTGTTTCTCTCCAGATGTCCAAATCCACCGGAAACTTCCTCACTCTGACTCAGGCCATCGACAAGTTCTCAGCAGATGGTTCGTTCATCCGTCCATTCATTCATTCATCCATCCATCCATTCATTCATTCATTCATCCATTCATCTCTCTCTCATCTTTTACTCTCTCTACTCGTCTCACAAGTTTCTTTTTCCAGGGTTTCTGAAATGTTTAGTTTGAAACTTTGAGAGAAATTCATCACACAAGACAATAAATCTAAAGCTGATGACAATGCATTCACCTGATTAGACAATAAACACCTGGTGAAGATGAGTGTAAAACAGCCCATAATGTTGATATGAACCAGTGTTTATGTCTGATGTCTAACAGCTGCACTTTAAACAATTAGTCCAAATAATTTGACGTATTTTTAGCATTTTATTTAAAAATGGAACTCAATATTTACTTTTCATGTTAATAATTAGTTACTTTTATACGGAAGCGTATTGCATTCACTTGGAGAAAAAAAAAAAGGTCTGTTTTTCGAAGTCATTATTATTTTTTCCCTGTTTTTCGGTGTAATTTATTTATTTTCCTGTTTTAAAACTTGCTTTCACTGACAGATTTTTCTACTTATTTCAAGTGAAAATTAGTTTGAAACAAGTGAAAATTAGTTTGAAACAAGTGAAAATTAGTTTGAAACAAGTGAAAATGATCTAAAAACAAGTTCATTTTTAGGTGATGAGTGGAAAGAGTTTAGTTTTGACTAGAAATGAGTTTTTGCAGTGCACGCACCTTTTTACGACAAAACGTTTCTTGTGTGGTTTTGTTTTTTGTTTCTTTTTTGGCGTTTATACTGTATTTTAGAAGCGTCATGGGGGGGAGTGAGGCGTCCCATAGGAAACCTTTGAGTTTAGTTTATTTATTTTGTGAGGAGACTTCTTGAGTCCAGTAACGGAGCATTTTATTGTCAGTAACAGGGTTCTACCAGAGGAAACTGTAACTTTTTGGATTACTGGTACTGAAAAGAGTAACTCCGTAAGTAACGCTGTGTTTATTTCTAACGCCGTTTATTCCCATCAGTGGCGAGGAGATGTGCGGCGGCACCGCTGGTTTTAAACTTTAAATGCTGTTTTGGTGCGATTTATATTTAGGAGGAAGTTCTTTGTTAGATGTTGGGATGTTGCTCACATTAACACCGATAGAAATCCCTTCTCTGCGCCTCGTTCTTTACGTTTGCACGCAGCTGAATAACAGATAGAAGTTCCTGTTGTTGCTGCTGCTGCATCACGGGAGCAGAGGAAACTTCACAGTCTGACAGCAGCAGACTCTCTCTCTTCTAGAGTTGACTTTCTGTCTCAGAGCTCAGAGTGAAGTCTGCTGGGGATTTGAAGTTTTTATTCTCAGACTGTGGAGTTTTTTGTTTTTTTTTGAACTGCACCTGCAGCTGGTTGTCAGAGGAGAAGCTCTGCTCAGTATCACAGGATCAAGAGACCGGTTTAATCTGACACCTTCACCTTAGTTTAGGGAGTTTGTTTCGGTCTTGTAGAATCAAGTACACATATATCAACATTATATACATGTTTGTTTTAAACATAAATAAACAACAAACAATAATTCATTTCTTTTTTTCCCCCTTAAAGTATAAAAACAAAACAAATGCACCTTGACCGATAAGTTCAAGGTGCATTTGTTAGAACAAAACGTGTATATTCGTGTATATTCTACATGCAGTAGGCAGTTTATGAGCACACTGGTGTTCATAATTCAGTTTTATATTTATTAGGGCCACGGGCCATCGCACTGGGCACTGGTCCCAGTAGCTATGAAATGGTTCAGTGCTGGGACCAGTGCCCAGTGCCCTGCGCAAAGATTTTGCATTGAAGTCAATGGGACGGGTGAAAAAAAAAGAGCGAAAAAGACCAATCATTGGAGTTTAACAAACGTCTACTGCTCAGGCATACTTTCACCTACAGACTCCATTTAAACTTTAAACAGTAGACACATGTCTTGTGTATTGTCGTATTACTCCACGTTTTGATAGGTCATATAGTTTTTGATCAATCCCTGATCAATGACCATGATCATTTTTGGAGAAATTATGTAAGGGATAATGTATAGTTCGGAGGTTGTTATGGAGAAATAAACCCCGACAGGTTGTGGGGTTTATTTCTCCATAACAACCGACCAACTATACATTATCCCGCTTAGAACACGGCCTACAACTAAATCATTCAATAATGTAACACAAAATAATGATAAAAAGAGATTTTATTCATGTAAAATTAGACTGTTGCTCGGGACGCTGCTCTGATCAGCGCAGCACAGAAAAGAGAAAGCATGCAGGATATGTTTCATTTTTACCGTCATTAAACAGCTTCGGACTAATTGTGATGTTAGATAAACGACTTGTAACCTGTTACAGGGAGTGTGGAGGCTCCTTATTTCCACATCGTGGCTGAAAAGTAAACTTGCATCAGAACCTCTGACCCGGTGTCACAGCTCCTCTCCTCTCTGTAGCACCGCGACTCCGCGACACAAACGCACCCCATAATCTCTTGTTTATGACAGATACGACTACACAAAATACATCGTAACGTGTATGGTAATCCATCGATCCACTGATTGATTATCAAAGGCTTCAAATGCACGAACGGGAGGAGGCTCAGTGAAACAGCGGCCGTGACCGGACATGCAGAGTCGGCCGTTGCTATGGAGTCCCTAGCAACGGTCCGCTCAGCGGTGGTCTATCGAGAAATAAACACCGCAGAATATTGGTGATTGACCAATCAGAATCGAGTATTCAAGAGAGCCGTGTTCTAAGAGATTATAATGGGTGTGTATTGGACGGAATGTTCGTGTCAGAGTGCGTGACATCATCGGTTAGAGTGGGAGAGATGCCAGAAAAACTCCAGATTTTTTCTCTTTCCACACTCGGCCCGGCCACAATTTACACTCTACGCACATAATTTTTTCAGAATTTGTAGACAAACTTGTTCTGTCTCATATCATGTGCTCAAAATATCAGAGTGACTTACAGAATTTAAACTCTGAGCCTCTGAGTGCGGCCACGTCTGTCTCTGCTCCTCATTGACTCCAATACAAATATTTTCTGAGAGAAGCAGAACGGCCTGATGTTTTAAAACTGCCAGCGTCGCCAAAATATTTACTGTAGAAACACCAAATCGTACCACATGTACGCAGATTATTATTCACTTTTTTTATGTAATTCGAGCAGTTTTAAAGTCCACAAGATCATTGATTTTTAAGGTCTGTAAGTTTATGAATAATTAGTTTGTTGAGTCTTGATAAGCAGCCCTGTTGATTTTCCTTATTGCTCTCGTTTGTAATATGAAAATTTGTTTTGTAATTGTTTTATACGTACTGTATATCCCCAGACCTCTACGTAATAAACAGTGTATAGCTCAACAGAAGTTCGGTACAGTAAATGTAGTGATATTTGTTGAGGATGTGTTTGAACAAAGGTTTGGTTCAGTAAATGTAGTGAATGTTTGTTGTGTTTGTACCTTCAGGGATGCGTCTGGCGCTGGCGGACGCCGGCGACACGGTGGAAGACGCCAACTTCGTGGAGACGATGGCGGACGCCGGCATCCTGCGTCTCTACACGTGGGTGGAGTGGGTGAAGGAGATGATCGCCAACCAGAACAACCTGCGGAGCGGAGCGGCCGACACCTTCAACGACCGCGTCTTCGCCAGGTAAAAACACAACGACCGCGTCTTCGCCAGGTACGAGGAGCGAAACGCTGCAGCTGGAACTCATTCCTGAGCCACTCATTCCTCATCATTTAATGCAAACGGTTCTCAACGTCTGGCCCGGTGGCCCACAGGGGTCTGGAGAGGGTTCAAGGGGGTCCACAACTCTATTTCTAGATGTTTTACCACTTTTTTCTAGATTTTTTTTTTTTTTACTTTTTGACAAATTTTACCACTTTTTTTCTAGAATTTTTAACCTTTTTTTTCTTTTCTTTAGGAATTTTACCACTTTTTCTAGAACTTTTTAATTTTTTTTTTTTTTAACTTTTTGACAAATTTTACCACTTTTTTCTCGAATTTTTTAAAACTTTTTGGGGGAAATTTTACCACTTTTTCTAGAATTAAAAAAAAAAAACTTTTTGACAAATTTTACCACTTTTTCTAGAACTTTTTTTTTTTTTTTTTTTTTTTTTAACTTTTTGACAAATTGTAACACTTTTCTAGAATTTTAACATTTTTTTACCACTTTTTTTTTGTCAAATTTTACCACTTTTTTCTCGCATTTTTAAAACTTTTTTCCTGGTCCCGGTCCTCTTCCTCCTCCTCTTCCTCTGGGTGCTGAGCTGTGACCTTGTTGTGTTGTTGTGTTGTTGTTGTGTCCAGTGAGATGAACGCCGGCATCCTGAAGACGGAGCAGCACTACGACAGGATGATGTACAAGGAGGCTCTGAAGAGCGGCTTCTTTGAGTTCCAGGTCAATTAAATACATCTATTTTTTTTTTTTTTTTAAGGTTTTTTCATGTTAAATAAACAGGTTGCAATGTAATTCAAATACAAAGCTCCATATTGGAATCATCTACCCTCCTTTTTAGAGTCCATCACCTCTTTTTGTATCTTTACATTACATTTATTTTCCCACTGAAGAAAAAGCTCTTCATCTTTTTGATATTATTTTATTATTTGATTGTAAACTGCAGTGCTATGCTGTTGCTTTGTGTACATATGTTTATATATAGTTCTTGGTTTCTTACTTTGCAGTAATCTGTTTTTTGAGAGCTTGTGATGTGATGGCGTGGGGGCTGTGGAAGTGGGAGAGCAGTGTGTTTTGTGTCTGTTGTGTGTTAATTGTGTGTATGTTTAGTGTTATTTTTTGAAGTAGAAATGATTCTTCTGTCCAAACATGAGCTGCTTTTATGGACGAGAGAGAGAGAGAAGTCTGAGGTTTGGGCTCAGAGTATGTGTGATGATGATGACCTTTAACCTCTACCTGTGTGTGTGTGTGTGTGTGTGTGTGTGTGCAGGCAGCGAAGGATAAGTACCGTGAGCTGGCGATCGAGGGAATGCACAGAGAGCTGGTGTTCCAGTTCATAGAGCGACAGACGCTGCTGCTGGCGCCCATCTGCCCTCACCTGTGTGAATACACCTGGGGCCTGCTGGGCAAGGTAACACACACACACACACACACACACACACACACACACACACACTGATGGGAATAACGGCGTTACTAACAGCACTACTTTCACCAGTAACGTGTAACGCGCAGCCTTTTTCTGGACTGAACATTAAAGCAGATATCAGTGGAATGTTTTTGTTAATATAAGTCCTAAATAGTCCTATTTTCCGTCAGCAATCACTTACATGAAGTATTTCAGCCTAAACACGAGTCTCTCCGTCACTCTGCTCTGCTGTAACCCGAGGAGAAAATTTTCCTTGTGGGATACAAGTGTTATCCAATGAGGAGAGAGAACGGCATGAAGGGCTGTGTGTGCAGCCAAGGGATGCGCGTGAATGTGGTGACGTAGCACGAGGACCAATTGATGCCTGACAAGGACGGGGGCTGCTAACTCATGGTGCGTTCAAAGAAACTCGTACTTTGTGTTTTTCCTTCCTGTGAAGTCATACCAGTTCGATCTGGTACGAGTTCACGGGTCGGAAGTTACGAGTGGCCGTTATAGGGAACTTTCACAGACAACAGGATGGTAAAAACACGAGCTACGGGTTACCTGGAACGCTACCAAGTCGTAGTTGTGACTTGAAGCTGTAACTTACGGTTTCAAAAGCCTGCCTTGAACGCAGCATTAGCCGAAACGGCCGCGAAGCTGATATCTGCTTTAACTCTCCAAGGGGTTCATGGAAAAATAGATTTCATATGAAACAACCCTTAATTAATTACTTTTATCATGTAGTAACACGGTTAATTCTCAAGAGAATTAAAGAAGAAGAAGAAGAACACGGTTACCTTTTGGGAAAAGTAACTAGTAGTAATTATTAGGGCTGGGCCGATTCGCTTTTGTGCCGATTCGATTCTCTAACGATTTTTGGGTCCCGATTCGATTTCAGTTGCGATTCTGATTAAACAAGTATTGCGATATTATATTTAAATTATTGTGATTTTCTTTCCTTAAACAAGAGCAGGTTGAACCAAACACTTGACAATACATCATAAGTCATATTTACAAAAAACAATACACACGACATCACATCAGTTTGTCTGTTGTGTTCGTTCGTTCACATAGATATCTGTGAACAAACCAACACAACAGGCCGGTTTGACTTTGTCGAGTGTAATGGCACAGAAAGAATACATGATCGTACAATAAATGTTGGTCGTCCCAAAAAAAAAATATATATATTTTTTTTTTTTAAATCGAAAAAAAAATCGTCAGAAAAAAATCGCGATTAATATAAAAATCGACTAATTACATTTTAAAGTAACGTGCCCAACACACAGATGATCATGTGTGATCATTCTGTCGGTTTTTCATCGTCTCTGTGTTTCACTGTGAGAAAAATAAAAACTCCATGTGGCCCTGCAGCACACACACACACACACACACAGACACACACACACACACACACACACACACACAGACACACACTCTCTCTGGGCCTGGTTCTTTCATCAGGGTGAAAGCGACGCTCTCGTTCCCCTTCAGCAGCTCAGACTCAGACAGACGGAGAGAGACAGGAATATTTTTAACGCTCAGATTTCTGAATAATTATGAAAGAGTTCGTTCTGCTGCTGCTTTTTCAGCTGTCGCTTAGCAACAACAAAAGCCCCACACAACCAGCCCAGTTTTTATCTCCAATCGTGTGTTCAGCACCAGCAGCTAAAGAGCTAAGAGGCACTCAGAGGTACACAACAACAGACACACACATGCACTAGTAAACTGGTGTGTGTGTGTGTTTGTGTTACTGGCTGTGCTGTTTTAAAACGTCCAGTGGGCTTCAGACCAGGTCCTTGAAATCCTTTAACATGTGTGTGTGTGTTTACCTGTGATGGGATGGAGGATCTACTTTGGAAAGTAGATGAAAATGTACATGAGAGATTCATGGTTGGCTCAGGATGGTGAACACACATCAGGTAAAACAAGAGGGAAATTCATTCCATATAAAATTCTGTGCAGGGTTCAAAGCTTGTGAAAAAAGTAGCGGCTTATAGTCCCGAGTTTACGGTATTTGATGAGTTTGATGAGGGACAGGGGACCTGCACCGTTCACTGAGCAGCTCACGGCTCTGCCCCGCCGATCTCACAACAACATGCACCCATAATTAAAGGTGATGAACCTTCTGCTGTGACTATAGGGGTTATTAGATTAGATTAGTTTAGATAAACTTTATTGTCCCCAAAAGGGAACATTTTTTGTCTTGGGCAAAAGTGCATAGAGCCGTATAGCAACAATTCAATAAATACAGTGACACAAGCAATAGACATACAGACAAAGCAGCATTGCATAGCATCAGAACCATCAGCAGTCGGCATTATCGGTTTTAAAAAAGAGGTGGAAAGTAAAAAAGGACAGAAGCTTCCTCCCATTAGGAGGCCACCAGCCTGAGGTTGATGCTGGTGTGAATAGGGACTGGCTGTTTGTTCAACAGAGCTATAGAATTAGGGAGGAAGGAGTGTTTGTAACGGTTGCTTTTGGGGCGACGAGCTCTTAAGCATCTGTCCGATGGTAACAACTCGTACTCTGAGAACAGAATGTGTGATTGATCTGACATCGCTCCCTGAGCCAGTCTTCGTACTTTCTTTTTAAAGGTAGTCTGGAGTGTTTGAGGGTCACTTTTACCAATTACTTTCATCGCTGTGTTCACAATTTTTGCTGTCTTAGTTTTGAGCTGGACAGAGAGAGACCCGAACCATGCCGCCATACAGTATCTGATCAGGCTTTCTAGCACTGCATCATAAAATGTTGACATGATTTTCCTGCTCACCCCGAATATTCTCAGTCTTCGGATGAAGTGCAAGCGTTGTGCCAATTTTGCACTCAATTTGCATGTCCCCGATATTTACAGGGTTATGGACTCTTACAGCCTTTGGGTCGAAAAGCATTTCTTTAGTTTTTGTGGCATTTAGCATTGATTGACTCCTTTTAATTGATTAATACATCTTTGTTTCACATTTGTTCACTTTGTACCTTTGCTTTTGTATAAACACAAATCCCTCTTAGTTCATATCTACTGGTTCGAGTCTGCAACTTCCTCTGGACGCCGTCTGAAGCAGATTATTATTTACTTTATACATCATTTGAGCGGTTTTAAAGTCCACAAGATCCTTGAATGTTAAGGTCTGTAGGTTTATGAATAATTCCTCTCTCTCTCTGTCTCTCTCTGTCCCTCTCCCTCGTGGACAGAGCGGCTCTCTGATGAAGGCGTCGTGGCCCGTCGCCGGTCCAGTGGACGAGGTTCTGATCCGTTCCTCTCAGTACCTGATGGAAACGGCCCACGACCTCCGACTGAGGCTCAAAGCCTACATGCAGCCCCCCAAGAGCAAGGTAAGACACGTGTTTGTGTTTCTGCAGGGTATCCGCGGGGTCTTAAATCAATTTAGGGAAAATTAAGACTCTTAAAAAGTATTAAAAAGTCTTTTCATGACTTTATAAAGTCTTAAATTTTGAAGGTATTTTTTCTGAATTAGCTGTCCAAGAGTTTGAGTCCTAAAACACATTGTAAAAGTGTGTGAATTTATTTATTTTATTAAAAAACAAAGATGAACCGGTACATAAAAAAAGAAAAGAAGATGCCTTTGATTTCTTATCCCAGCCTATTTTGAATTATGTTGTATCATAGTGGTCTACAGTCTTTATCACAAACTGAAACTGTTCAGTTAAAAGTGTCACTGATGTAAATGGTTACAGCTTGAAGTGGCGGTGAGGTATTAAAACATGTTGAAAAAGTCTTGAAAAAGTCTTAAAAGGGTTTTAGAATTAACTTCAAGATTCCTGTATAAACCCTGTTCTGTGTGTGTTTGTGTTGTAATGTCTTTTTAAAGTGACTGTGACCGAACGCTGCAGATCAGAAGTGGCTGTGTTTGTTGTGAATGGTTTTTTATTTTTTATGAACGTCTGGAAGTGTTCATCATTAAGCGTGGTAATTAAAGCGCCGCCGCTCCCTCAGGTAACGAAGCACTTCACTTCCACGGCTGTTTCATGTAGAAATGATTAAAAAAGGAGAAGAAAACATCAGTAACAGCAGCTTAAAGTCAAGATAAAGTCGTTTTATCACCTCTGAATCTATAATCTGAATCCTCTCCGTCACAAAACACATTTGCTGTTTTGCACTTTTCATTTCTTCCTAATTAAAGTAAAAGATGAATGTGCAGCGGTGTGTGTGTGTGTGTGTTGGAGCAGCTTCAAACTGGATTTTCCTCCTCACCAAGACTTTATTAAGACGGTAAACAGACGATATGAATCCATTTAGATTCTGCTCTCTGTGTGTTTCTAACGTTTCCTGGTGAGTTGCTGTCGGAGCAGCTGTGGATCACCGACGTGTCTAAACCCGGTGTGTCTGATCTGAGTGATCAGGACTCGGTGTCGAGTTCACAGCTGGAAACTTCCTCTATTGTTTGTTACCAGCTCAGAAACTCAATAAGAATTGATGATGAGATCCAAGACGACCGATATCTCACTCTGGTATCGATCAGCTGCTGCTAATGGAGACGAGATGGAGACGGGATGGAGGGATGATGGAGAGACAGGATCAGTGTTCAACATAACATTTGTTCAACTCAGCAGTGTGACAGACAAACAGCCAATCATTTAAAGGGATAGTAGCATTTTTTTAAAGTGTGGTTGTATGATCTCCAAATAGCCCCTAAGTACTTTAATTGCAGTAGAAGACTCTCTGCACTCCTCCCGTTAGCAACGCCAGCCCATAATAGCCCTGCCCAGAGATTTACTACATACAGTGTTGTGAACAGACCCAAAGAAACGGCCTATTTTCACGGCCTAAAAGAGGTTTTACCTGAAAAAAAATACACAGTTCCATTGTTCACTATAATATAATTTTTTCCAGCCCTTCAAAGTGCAGGAAAAACACAGTTTTTATTTGGAGCTGACAATTATTAGCTTCATGTCATCATTTGGGTCACTATTGTGCATTTTACTGTTGTTTTTTGCTGCTGGCTGCACTGCAAATTGCGTCCTGGGGACAATAAAGATCTCTTGACTTGACTTGACTCCCATCACGCTCTTGCAAACAAACATGTCGGCGTTTTCTAAGACCACAGTGAGGATTTTGTTTCCAAAAAGGCCGACAGCTCTTTTCCTCTACACAGTTACAGCTATACTCGACTCAGTTCGGTTTAGGTCTTCTTCCATCACAGCTGAGTTCTTCTAGTTCCTCCTCAGCGGGGATGGTGTCGTCATATCACGGCGGCTACTGTCGCGTCGTCTCGCTCTCTATTTTCGCTCCTCGCTCCTCTGCTCCTCCTCGGTTACAGACCACAGCTGGTTTTCACCACAGCATCGTTTACCTCAGAACAGCAACAACAACAGTCTCAGTTCAGATCAGCGGTCGCTGCTGTCGCTGTGTGTGTCGGACGTCAACGCTTTGGCCAATCAGTGGAAGGCAGTCGGCTGACGTCATGTTTTAGTAGAGTTAGTTATTTCGCGCATCAGCGGTTTTGCATGAATTTCCCTCTAAAACAACTCTATAGATGCATCATGTTGTTTTTGAGGGGGTCCAGATATGAAGGATCTTGCAGCTCTTTATCTCTGAAACACGGCAGGAGTTTGTTTCTCAGTGTAAATGAGACACAGAAACACAACGCAGTGACTGTGGTCGTTTCATCACGTCACCCTGAGCATCAACCAGGCTCAACTGTGACTTCTATTACCCTGAATAAGTTGTTTTAGAGGTAAATTCATACAAAACCACTGATGCACGTTGCCTTCAGGGACAGTTTTTCATCATCAGTCTCTGTATTTCCCTCTAAAACAACTCTGTGTGGTAACGTTGTGTTATTATCTCATAGCGTGGTGAATGTGCAGCTCACAACTTGTCCACCAGAGCGTTGTGGAGTTGATGGATTGTGTATTTGATGAGTTTGATGAGGGAAACCAAGAAATCCCATAAAGAGCCTCCGTAGCGTAGCTCTGAGCAGCTCACGGCTCTGCTCCGCCGTTCTAAAAACAGCTTGCACTGACAATTAAAGGTAACAAACCTACTGCTATGACTATAGGGGTTATGGCAATGGGCCAATTTGACAAAATGTTGAACTATCCCTTTAAAGGTTGAATAATAAAAAAAAATGTCTTTATTATTGTCTTTTTAAAAACGTATAATGTCCCGTGTGTGTTGGTGTTGACTTTCCATCATTAACAACAGTAATAGAACCGGACCAGAGTGAACTGGACAGCTGTCATGTGAAATATGTTCACAGATTTGTCTCCATCACAGGAAACACACAGCTCCTCCTCACACACACACACACACACACACACACACACAGTCCACTGACTACAGGCTCTGCCGATTCTAGAGCTGTGTGGGAAAGTTTTCTCTCCTTTACTCAGCAGCTGTCTGGTGGAACGGCCTTCCTCTAAACCTTAACTGTTAGCTCCTCCTACTTTCTTTTAAGTCCTCTGTAAAAAAAAATTCTGTTGTTTTATTTCTGTTTGGGACCTAATCTCTTGTCTCTTCTGTGACAAACTGTAAACTGTTTTCTTGTCTGTAACAACATCTATTGCACGTCTGTCCGTCCTGGGTGATGATCCCTCCTCTGTTGCTCACCCTGAGCTTTCTCCTGGTTTTCCCTGTTAAAAGGGTTTTCCATGGAGTTTTTCCTCAGTCGATGTGAGGGTCTAAGGACAGAGGATGTTGCTACGATGCCATGTAAAGCCCTTTGAGACAAACTGGTGGTAAAAACGGGCTATACAAATAAAATTGCCTTGCCTTGCCTTGCCTTTTATCTATTTTATCTTGTTATTTCTCTTCAATGTTGTAGTCCATGTGCCTTAGTGTCTCTCTCCCATGTTTTTAGTCCATGTGTTGTGTGTTTGTCTTCCTTGTTTTAAATCCATGTGTAGCTACCATCTACCATCAAATAGGACCACAATGGAAATAAGCCTTTTATTTGGGCTTTATTGTGTTTTTAATCCTTTTGAACACTTGTCTAATGTTGTTCAATAAAGTTTTCAATGAATCAATCAAAGACCTGAGCCTCAGGTTGAACCACATCGTTAACGTTAAACCCTCTCCTCCTCCTCCTTCTCTAACAGAAAGGAGACTCCAAGCCTCCAGCCAAACCTTCCCACTGCTCCATCTACGTGGCCAAGAGCTACCCGCCATGGCAACACAGCGCGCTGTCGCTGCTCGGCAACCACCACAAGGTGACACACACACACACACCACCTCATGTTCATTCACACACACACACACACACACACACACCACCTCATGTTCACACACACACACACACACAGTAATCCTGTGTATTGATCAGGTAAAATGAAGATGAGGTGTATTATCTGATGCAGCCAGTTTAGTAGCTGCTGTGACATCACATCACCTGGAAGCTATTGAGCTAAAATGCTAATATTTACATGTAAAAATGTATAAAAATCATGTAAAAACTTTTCTTTCTTTCTTTCTTTCTTTCTTTCTTTCTTTCTTTCTTTCTTTCTTTCTTTCTTTCTACTCTTCTCTATCTCCATCTATCTACCTCTTTCTATCTATCCCCTTCTTTCTTTTTTCTTTCTTTCTACCCCTTTCTCTGTCTTTTTACTTCTTTCTTTCTTTCTTTCTTTCTACCCCTTTCTCTGTCTTTTTACTTTCTTTCTTTCTACCCCTTTCTGTCTTTTTACTTTTTTCTTTCTTTCTTTCTTTCTTTCTTTCTACCCCTCTCTATCTCCATCTATCTACCTCTTTCTATCTATCCCCTTCTTTCTTTCTTTCTACCCCTTTCTCTGTCTTTTTACTTCTTTCTTTCTTTCTTTCTTTCTTTCTACCCCTTTCTCTGTCTTTTTACTTTCTTTCTTTCTACCCCTTTCTGTCTTTTTACTTTTTTCTTTCTTTCTTTCTTTCTTTCTTTCTTTCTTTCTTTCTTTCTTTCTTTCTTTCTTTCTTTCTTTCTTTCTTTCTTTCTTTCTTTCTACCCCTCTCTATCTCCATCTATCTACCTCTTTCTATCTATCCCCTTCTTTCTTTCTTTCTACCCCTTTCTCTGTCTTTTTACTTCTTTCTTTCTTTCTTTCTTTCTTTCTTTCTTTCTTTCTACCCCTCTCTATCTCCATCTATCTACCTCTTTCTATCTATCCCCTTCTTTCTTTCTTTCTACCCCTTTCTCTGTCTTTTTACTTCTTTCTTTCTTTCTTTCTTTCTTTCTTTCTTTCTTTCTTTCTTTCTACCCCTCTCTATCTCCATCTATCTACCTCTTTCTATCTATCCCCTTCTTTCTTTCTTTCTACCCCTTTCTCTGTCTTTTTACTTCTTTCTTTCTTTCTTTCTTTCTTTCTTTCTTTCTTTCTTTCTTTCTACCCCTCTCTATCTCCATCTATCTACCTCTTTCTATCTATCCCCTTCTTTCTTTCTTTCTACCCCTTTCTCTGTCTTTTTACTTCTTTCTTTCTTTCTACCCCTCTCTATCTCCATCTATCTACCTCTTTCTATCTACCCCCCTCTTTCTTTCTTTCTGTCTTTCTACCCCCTTTCCCTGTCTTTTTACTCATTTCTGTCTTTCTACCCCTCTCTCTCTGTCTTTTTCTTTCTTCCGTTCTTTCTTTCTTTCTTTCTTTCTACACCCTTCCTCTGTCTTGCAACTACTTTCTTTCTTTCTTTCTTTCTTTCTTTCTTTCTTTCTTTCTTTCTTTCTTTCTTTCTTTCTTTCTACCCCCTTTCTCTGTCTTTTTGCTTCCGTCTTCAGCTGCTTTCAGCATTCACACGCATTTCCTTCAGGAAATTCTATCTTTTTCTAGTTTTCATTATTGTCATTTCCCACAACAATGAAAGTGAAGTGAATCTCCAACAGAACAAGTCGTGTTGCAATTTCATCATGTTGATTGATTCACTGTGTGTTAATATGATGGCAATAAACCTTCTAATCTAATCACCACACACACACACACTCTGTCACACACACACTCTGTGATGACTGTATCTAACATGATTGTGTGTGTTTTCATGTCTGTTTGTGTGTTTTTCCTTGTTTTGTGCGACAGAACAACAACGGGCTCCTTCCAGACAACAAGGCGATCGCCGCGGAGCTCGGCGCTCTGCCCGAGCTCAAGAAGTACATGAAGAGAGTCATGCCCTTCGTCGCCATGATCAAGGTGTGTGTGTGTCTGTGTGTCTGTGTCTCTGTGTGTGTGTCCTCTACAGAAACACACTCTGCATGCTGTATTGATCACTATGATGGTTTCTTCTTTATAATCCCTCTTTGTGTGAGACGAGAGGGGAAAAACAGAATGAACAAACAGTTTAAACAACAGTGATGCATTGAAGCTGCAGGAAAACAGAGTTTTATTGACCGAGAGAGAACAAAACACACAAAACACACTTCAGACACAAACTCTCTCTAGTTTGCAGCTAAATATAAATGTAAAAGTATATTTTATTGTTTCTGCCTGCAGGTTGTTCAGTCCTGAGCTCTCAGGTTGTTACAAACCAAGTCACAGTTTCAAATATTGAGATAAAATGCTGTAATTTACATATAAAAAGTTATAAAGATCATGAATAGATGTAAAATGTAAAAACAAGAGGTGTATCTCATGCAGGGGAATTTCTTTCTTTCTTTCTTTCTACCTACCCCGTTCTTTATTTCTTTCTATCCCTCTCTATCTCATCTATCCCCCTCTTTCTTTCTTTCTTTCTTTCTTTCTACTCCTCTCTCCATCTATATACCTCTTTCTTTCTGTCTTTCTTTCTACTCTTCTCTCTCCATCTATCTACCTCTTTCTTTCTGTCTGTCTTTCTTTCTTTCTTTCTTTCTTTCTTTCTATCTTTCTGTCCCTCTCTATCTCCATCTATCCCCCTCTTTCTTTCTTTCTTTCTTCCCTTCTTTCTTTCTTCCCCTCTCAATCTTTATCTATCTATCTATCTATCTATCTATCTATCTATCTATCTATCTATCTATCTATCTATCTATCTATCTATCTATCTATCTATCTATCTATCTATCTATCTATCTCCCTCTTTCTTTCTTTCTTTATTTATTTATTTATTTATTTATTTCTACCTCTTTCTATCTATCTATCCCTTTCTTTCTTTCTTTCTTTCTTTCTATCCCTCTCTATCTCCATCTGTCTACCTCTTTCTATCTATCTATCCCCCTCTTTCTTTCTTTCTTTCTTTCTTTCTTTCTTTCTTTCTTTCTTTCTTTCTTTCTCTCTCTCTCTCTCTCTCTCTCTGTCTTTTTACTCCCTTCTTTCTTCCTTCCTTCCTGTCCCACTCAGGTTGTGTTAAACCCGTGTGTGTCACAGTTTATTGTTGGTCTCTTTAGGGTTAAAGTGTTTGTGTGATCTGATAATGAAGCGATTAAAGGAGCAGTTACATTAAAGCTCTCGTGTTGAGCATCTACATCTATACATCAGCAGCAGCAGCAGCAGCAGCAGCGACTGATCTGTGTTCAGAGGGAAGCAGCTGAAGCAGCTGTTTAGTATTTGGGCCGTGTCGTCGTCTCTTTTGTTCAGGTGCTGCTGCTGTTTTCTCTGCTCTGATCAAACAGAATCAAACTAATAAATAGTCATGATGAAGCTTTGAGCTCGTCCACGACTCTCACGTCTCTCAAGCTGCTCTTTCAGCTTTCTACTTGTTTTCTCTCCTTGTTTGATGGTTTATTATTTTGGCATCTTTTGTTCACACAGCTTTTCCTTGTTTTTCTTATTAATAATAATAATTATAATGTGTGTGTGTGTAGGAGAGCCTGGAGAAGAACGGGCCGCGGGTTCTGGACTTGGAGCTGGAGTTTGATGAGCGGTCGGTGCTGATGGAGAACCTGGTCTACCTGACCAACTCTCTGGAGGTTCGTTCTGTTCTGCTCCGCTCTGATCCCTCAGAACCACATAAACACACATTAAAGATAATAATATAATAATAATAATATACACTCGTGAAAAAATAAGGAGCAAAACAAAACAGACTGGCTCGACTCACAGTCTGAAAATACCGGGTACACCGACCCAGAAATCACTATTATTCATTATTAAAAAACAAGGAGCCCCTTTACCTCAGTACAGGCCAGTGGCCATTAATTACATGATAATGCCAAGAAATGACAAGTAATTGCATCATAACGTCTAGAAATATGGCCAAGAAATAACAATTGATTGAGTAGAAATAGCCCAGAAATATCGGTCAATTTCAACGACTTGGTGGAGAAAAATTCTGGCCTTTCCCCAAAAAATACAAAGCATGAAAATCATATGTTATCTTTGCCTTTATTAAACCATGACGTTACTATGAAATTGACTGTTATTTCTTGGCTGTTTCTGGGCATTATGACGTAATTAATGGCCTGAGTTACCAAAAATTGCAGTTTATGGTGAGGAATAAATGATTTTACACCCACGTTTATTCCCTCTTAAAACGTCTAAAATCACACAGTAAATGATGATGTGAACATGTGAACTCAGCTTTTTAAAAACCTCAGACATTTAGTTTGGTTAGTTAGTCCACCCTGAGAGCAGAAGCATGATGCAAGATGCTAGAAGAAGCCTCCACAAACCCTCAGATGATGTCATCACAGGACCTGCAGCCGGCTCCTGATTGGTGCATGTGTCTAGGATCAGTTAGAGGCGACTGCACAGGAAGAGAATAGAATATAATTTATTTACCAATTGACCCTTTGTCAAGGCCCCGCCCCCCCCACGGTTACTGTTGCTAGGTTGGACAAACAATGGTCACGGAAGGGTTAATTTAACTCCCATTGGAAACTGTTGAAAATTAGGCCGATTTAAATAGCTTGTAAGGAAAATTTGAATATCAGAAAAATGGTGTCGTGATAGAAGACAGACGTGGCTAAAGAGCGGTTGAACGGCGTTACACGACTTTTCCGAAAAGTGGAGAAAAATCATTGTTTTGGTCACTTCTAGCTAGTAGCTAACGATGCTAGCTAACACTTAATCTCCTCCCGTTTCTCCTCGTAAAACTTCACAAAGTTCAAAAGACATTAGCAACGGTAACGTTACGTTTTCTAGATAACTTTGAAAGTTAAAGTAATATAAATGCTATATACATAGGCTACATACGTTTTTTTTTTTTTTTCATAGGCTACATAAGTATGTTTATTGATGTCTTGGGTTTGGGGAATGGGATAAAAATGACTCCGGGAATAGAAGCGCTCTGATTGGTGCATCAACAGACCAATCAGAAGGCCAACAACGGGTTAACTGACCGTATTCACAGCCTCAAATTATTTTCTCATTTCTCTCATAAATAATAAATCACATGTTAAACTGTGTAATGATGTTTTCACATGACTGTGTAGCTGAACAAAGGTCACAGTAAAGGTTCAGTTCCACATTTTCTGGCAGACATAAAGGTTGATCATCTGTGTGTGTGTGTGTGTGTGTGTGTGTGTGTGTGTGTGTGTGTGTGTGTGTGTGTGTGTTACAGTTGGAGCAGATCGACATCCTGTTTGCCTCCGAGGGCGACGACAAAGTGAAGGAGGACTGTTGCCCCGGGAAACCGTTCAGTGTTTTCAGATCAGAGGTAAACGCTGCGTGTCGAGTGTGTGTGTGTGTGTTTCTCATATTGTTCTGTGTGTAGGTGTGTGTTGGACATTAATCCTGTGTGTGTGTCTCTGTGTCTCTGGTGTGTGTGTGTGTGTGTGTGCGTGCAGCCCGGAGTGTGTGTGTCGGTGCTGAACCCTCAGCCCTGCAGCGGCCTCTTCTCCACCAAGCTGGACATCAGACAGGGAGACAGCAGAGACAGCGTCGTCCGCCGCCTCGCCAAGGTCAACAGGCTCATCAAAGGTGAGGGGGACCCAGCAGAACCAGAACCAGGACCAGGACCAGGACCAATGTTCATTTTGACAACAAATTCTAATTTAGTTTTAGTCATATGTTAGTCACCTGAAATATTTTAGTTTTAGTTGACGAAATATCACACGCGCGCACATATCGCACACATCCAACTAGTCAATCGTCTAATTCAGGGGTTTTCAAAGTGTGAGAGAGTGAGCCCTCCTTAATGAAAAAAAGAGAGAAGAGAATGAAACATAGCCTATTTATTATCAGTTACTATGACCAAAACAATATTTGATTCATTAAACATAAATTGGTCTTGTTTCTCAGCATATAGTAATTATCATGACAACATAAAGCACTGACGAATAAACCTATCATAGCAGTAGGTTTGTTACCTTTAATTGTCGGTGCAAGCTGTTTTTAGAACGGCGGAGCAGAGCCGTGAGCTGCTCAGAGCTACGCTACGGAGGCTCATTATGGGATTTCTTGGTTTCTCTCATCATCAAACTCATCAAATACACAATCCAACAACTCCACAACGCTCTGGTGGACAAGTTGTGAGCTGCACATTCACCACGCTATGAGATAATAACACAACGTTACCACACAGAGTTGTTGTAGAGGAAAATTCAGAGACTGTTGATGAAAAACTGTCCCTGAAGGCAACACGCATCAGTGGTTTTACATGAATTTCCCTCTAAAACAACTCTGTCTGGTGATCCATGATCCAGAATCTGTTCAGATTAAACCTTTGATCCACTGGGTCCAGAGCTGTGGTGGTTGTTTATATCATCTAAGGACCTGAGACCCAGAAGCTCCAGTCAGATGAAACTCAGAGGATCTAGTTTTATAGTTTTAGTTTCCTTGTCTTTTATCTGAACTTGTGTATTTTTAACATCCTGTCAGACTTTGAATAATGTTGCAGAGCTTCAGTTTATGTAACAGCAGCTCCACATGTGACCCACTTCTCTCTCTAGTCTGAGCAAGAAAAGAGGAAAACTGAGCCCAGTCACTTCTAGTGGGCTCATGTAAACACCAGATCAGACCAGATCAGACCAGATCACATCCAGGGTTGGATACATTACTTTTACAAAGTAATTACTTGTAACCACTAATTACTTTCCCCCAAAAGTAACTGAGTTAGTAACTAAGTTACTACATTTGGTAACACTTTACTTGAAGGTCTCATCAGACACTGACATAAGAGTGACATGTCACAGTCATGAACATGTCATAAACATTATGTCAATGTCAATGTGACTGTGTCATGTAACTCTTATGATGAGATCAAGTCAAGTGTTACCCTACATTTTACTGTAACGGTAACTTATTACCAGGAAACGTAACTGTTGCATTACTTTTTGTGTTATTATTTAGTAACGGCAACTTTGTTATAACAGGGGAAACAGTAAATTTTTGTTATTGAAAAAGTTATTATAACCTTTATTCAAACTCAGAAATATATTGAGGAATAACCTCATTTGCACTATAGCCGAGACAAAACACACAACATTTGAGGACAAGACACAACACAAAACGTTTGAAGCATAGAAGCATATCCGAAATCCTACATACCAAAAAGTAAAAGTGACAAAGATGAATTGAAAACTGAGAATTCGGGTTAAAAACAGGAGCAGTTGGAGGTAAAATAAGATGCAGTTATGGATTTAAATTGTCCTAATGATAGAAGTGTGATACGTTTCAGATGGTTTTGCAGATTGTTCCAGGTTGCAGATGCAACAGTAAGAAAAACTGGACTTTCCAAATTCAGTGTTAACAGAGGAAACCTGTAGTGTGAGCCAGTTCTTTGACCCTGTATGATAGAGACCTGCATTAAAAGATACTGAAGAGTTAAAGGAGAATTCCGGTCATTTTTGACCCCTAAATCGTTGTCCTGATGGTCACCCAGTGTTGGTCGGAGCAAAAAACTCGACTATTATTGATGCAGGCAAACCAGAGTTACCATGGCTACCCAGCGCTAGGGATAGCCACAACGCTAACCTATGGGGGCAATTCTTTCAACCACAACAAACACTCAGAAAACAATCAGATATCTCTGGTACATGACTGGAATCCTTAGAGACACCACTGAACTCATATAGTGTAGAGCAGAAACAGTAGAAACTTTGTGTTTTTAACTCTGAAACATCCCATAAAGACATTACTATCCTATCACAGAGAGAAACTAACACTTTGTCCTTGTTGTGATGATTTCTTTACTAAAATAACCGGTCGGAGATATTATGGACATCACCGCTGCACTGCTCCACCGGTTATTTTTAGTCGTGTCTTTTGCTCCCCCCCAACACTGGGTGACCATCAGGACAACGATTTAGGGGTCAAAAATGACCGGAATTCTCTTTTAATATAGGACACTAGTAACGCTGTTTATTTTATTTTCTATCACATGGAAACTGTTAAAACCTGAAAGACTCTTTCAGAATTTAATAATATATAAATTATTGTAACATCATTTGGGCCAGCACTTACCAAACTAAGCTCAAGCCCAGATACCAGCTTCAGAAAAGAGCAGTAAGAATAATAAGCTGTGCTTATCAAAGACATTCTTCACAGCCTCTATTCCTTCAGTCTGGTATCCTCAGTGTTTATCAAGTGAATCATCTTCAGATTGGTTTATTTGTTTATGGTTCCCTAAAAAAACTCCTTCCATCATCTTTTCATTATATATTTGCATACAACTATCAATTTCACACCTATTCCACACGTAACTCTTGTCACCTTAGAACCCAATATTGTTGTACCTCTCAATCACAGTTCTGTTACTTTATCTTGGACCAAGAATATGGAATTTATTACCTGTACATTTTTTTAATTTATCTTTACAACAATTTAGGACTCAGAGCACTAAAGTCTCTCCTGCTGCTAACCAGCCAATACTTTCCACATGGTCTGCCTCTAAACTGGGATTATTTTATATTTCTTATCATATGTTTATCAAGCTTTTTGTATTGCATTGTACAATGTTAAATCATGTTAAACCATGTTTGTATTTATTATGTATGAACGACTTTTGTACCTCACAAATGTGTCTATGCTCATTAGCTTAGAACTGTAGTCGGAGAATGCCGCCCTACAAGCCCCTGGAGGGTTTTTTGGCATTCCCCTTCACATTGTTTTGGATTTTATATGTTATATCTTTTTTAACTTTGATATGTGAAAATAAATAAACAAACAAACAAACAAACAAACAAGAATGAATCAATCCGTGTCCACCATGTAAACTAACCTCTCTCTCTCTGTCTCCATCAGACCTGTCCCGGGTGAAGCTGATGCGGTTCGATGACCCCCTGCTGGGCCCTCGCCGCGTCCCCGTGCTCGGCCTCGAGGAGCTCGGCAAGGTGGCCGTCGGCAGCCAATCGGTGTTCAGCGTCGACCTGCAGCAGAAACGAGTCACGCTGGCCGACAACGGGCTCAGCGTGGACATCGGGGACACGCTGGTCTACCTGGTCCAATAGACACACACACAGAGTCACACACACACACACACACACACACACACACACACACACACACACACACACACACATGTATTAGTCAGTGTAACAGCAGCAGGACGTTCAGTTTGTCTCAGTCTCTGTAGTTTTTTTTTCCTGTTTAATATCTCGCACAATAAATAAATACGTCAACTCTTTGTAAAATGAAGCTTTTGAATTTAGTTTTTTCTTTTTCTAAAACAACACAAACATCTTCCTACAGGAGCGTGTTGCATTCACTTGAGTAATTTATTTTTTGGTTTGTTTTTCGGGGGAATTATTTCTGTTTTTCTGACTCTTTTCTGATTTTTTTAACGAGATTTCAAATCTACACACTTACCAAGAATATTTGTCTTATTTCTAGTCAAAACAGATCTCATTCTACTTAGAATCAGACTCATCACATAAAAAGCAGCTTGTTTTTAGACACTTTTTACTTCTTTCAAGCAGATTTTCACTTGAAATAAGTAGAAAAATCTGATAGTGGAGCAAGTTTTTCTTTCTTATTACAAACACAAAAAACTTGCTTTCACTGGCAGATTTTTCTACTTATTTCAATTGAAAATTAGTTTGAAACAAGTGAAAATGATCTAAAAACAAGTCAATTTTTAGGTGATGAGTCTTATTTTAAGTGGAAAGAGATTAGTTTTGACTAGAAATGAGACATTTTGACAAGAAATAAGACAAATATTCTTGGAAAGATTTTGAGTTTTTGCAGTGTAACGTTGAACCACTGCCTCCACTTCATCACGGATCTATTACATCTTAGATCCATGAGATACGTTGTTAAGGATTTATATTCAAACTTTTTATTTTCCAGACTGACGGCTCCAACACATAGAAGCATCAACAAACTTTTCCCGGGACAAGCTACACACGTCACATCTGGGAGCGTATAACAAACATCCTTCAAAATAAAAGTATTACTCATAATAACACAATGAGTAAAGGCGCTTTCTTTTACATTGTTTAACATACATCCATGGATATGCTCCACAAAAAATACAGTCTTATTGTCACTGTGTTGCCAGTAAATTCAGATTAATATTGAAAGGAAACGACCTGTTAGTACAGAACTCCTCCTCAGAGAGACCTTTATTTTGAAATCAGTCCTTACGTTACGTGCAGGGGCAGGAGCTTCAGCTTCTCACAGGATTTTGAAATCTCAAAGCTAAAAGTCAGAAAAAAATTACCCCGAAAAACAGAAAATAATTAGTAAAAAAAACAAACCAAAAAATAAATGACTCAGAAAAACTGGATTTTTTTATTATTACTCAAGTGAATGCAACATAAGCTTCTGTATCTTCCTCCGTATGCGTCCGGCTTCTTCCTGCTTCTTCCTGCTTCTTCCTCTCGTCGTCTTCATGCAGCAGAACATGAATGTTGGAGTTCCTCGGCTCAAACTGAATAAAACCTATGAAACATTCAGACTCTGTGTGGTTTTTCTCCTCTCTCACTGCTTCTAAGGACAAAAACATGGATGAATGAGCCTCATCTCAGCTGTGTGTGTCTGTGTGTGTGTGTGGGAGCGTCGGCATAGCAACCAGGGCAGAAACATGGTGATGTCTGGAGGAAGAGGAGGAGGAGATAAACTGCTGACTGGAGGAATCATCACATATGAGTTTAATGAAGCTCCTGAAGTTTTACTCCACACTGGGAGAAGATGTGTTGTGTTGTGTTGTGTTGTGTTGTGTTGATCTGAAGGAGAAGATCTGATGCAACACGTATAAAACACAGTCGGCTAAACTCAACTTATTCATGTCTGAGACGTTTAAAGCAGCTGTGACGCCTCAAGACAGAGTCATTCTGGCCAAAATGTAATAAGTTATTACATTATCGGCTTATATAAGCAATACATCACGACTGGCCGTGGTAGGCTATATGCTCATTAATTACACTGCAAAAACTCAAAATCTTTCCAAGAATATTTGTCTTATTTCTTGTCAAAGTGTCTCATTTCTAGTCAAAACTAATCTCTTTCCACTTAAAATAAGACTCATTACCTAAAAATTAACTTGTTTTCAGGTAATTTTCACTTGTTTCAAACTAATTTTCAATTGAGATAGATAAGTAGAAAACAAGCTGCTTTTTAATGTGATGAGTCTTATTCTAAGTAGAATTAGATTTGTTTTGACTAGAAATAAGACAAATTCTTGGTAAGATATTGAGGGGCGTTCTTCGGCCCTTAGCTGTGGTATAATGAGCATAGACCACGGACTGGAGTGATATATTGCTTTTATAAAACGGTTACGAATAATGACAATATGAAAGAGGAATACGCATCAATTTAATGTAGTTTTCTTGAAGCAGAATAAAAAGCTGTTCCCAGCTGTCCAGACGTTAGCTCCAAGTAGCTCTGTCACTGCTCAGTCCCCTCTACCATTGTTAACCCTCTGGAGGTCAAAGTTCACCTTCAACATGTCAGTTACACTACTTTACTACATTTTTTAACATCGTAAAAACACCGACTGTCGTTGGCTACGGACGGCAACAGTCCGTTGTCATGGATACATGAATTAATGAGTGTTTATTTCGATCACAGCATCAAAATTTCAACAAAACAAATTCAAGGTAGTAACAAATACTATATAGCTGGCGGAAAAGGGTTGCGGCTGAAGCAAAGCTTATAGCTGCCGCACCCTCGTTTCTCATTTCATTATAAAAACCATAAGCAGTCTGATGGGAATGGTGCATGCATACACACATACACACATATACCTACACAGTACGTCCCCCACCGACCATCCTATATCCACAAACCTTCACAACTCAAAAACAAAACAGGTTGAAATTTCCTAGGTTACATTACACATCCCATATCAATCCTCAACTACAAACATACGCTAAAAAACAGTCAGAAACAAACAAACAAGAAAACTTCATGTTTGTTGCAAAATTAAGTTAATTATTTCCCTTTGTTGCTCTCAACATTTTCACATGACAACAACTTCCATTCATACCAGTCATACGTGCCTGAGGCGGAGTGATAGCCTACGCTGTGATAAGGCTTTAGAATAGTAGCCGTGGTATATGCTCAATATACCATGGCTAACAACCAATCAGATCGCCGGGTTTCACCTTTCTGTTTTAGTAAAGTTTTAGTTTGTTTTTTATTTTCAGGGTAGAAGAAGTCCCAGTTGATGCTCAGGGTGACGTGATGAAACGGCCACTGTCACTGCGTTGTGTTTCTGTGTCTCATCTACACTGAGAAACAAACTCCTGCCATGTTTCAGAGATAAAGAGCTGCAAGATGCTTCATATCAGGGGCCTCATTTATCATCGTGGATACACCTTTTTTTACGCCATTTTCCCCTCGTTTTGTGCTTACGCACTTTTCTCCGCCAAATTTGGGATCTATCAAGCCAAAACCTGACGGGGAAAAGTGCGGACATTTACACCCATTTTGACCCTGGCGTACGCCTTTTTTGAGGAACAGGAGGAATTGGCGACACCGTTGCTGAGTCAGAGAACTGCAGTGTGAGAGGGAGAGAGGAGCGGAGTACATTTAGATAAGCACAGTAGGATTTTTTAAAGTAATTGTGGTAGTGGTGGACCGGTGCTGGCAATCCAACCCGCTCTATAATAACACTATAGGCTTTATGTTAATTGATAAACAGAGCGCATTGTGGATTTTGCTTTTTTGATTAGGCTATGTGTGACGTCCGACAAGGATCAAACCAACCAAGTTTAAAAACACACCGGCAGCAGCGCACACTGATCTGCAGCTACTGAGACTGTTATTATTCTGTCACCTGAGTTAACGAGGTGCACGTGTGTTTGGAGCTGACGAGAGGGGAGAATAAAGAGTGAGACAACGCGGCCTGAGGAGGAACTGTGAAGGACTCAGCTGTAATGGAAAATGACCTAAACCGAGTCCAGTAGAGCTGTAACTGTGTAGTGGGAAGGCGTGCAAAGTAATAGTAACTATCGGCCTGCTTCCTACATTGTTTTAACATCTAGGTAAAAAAAAAAAAAAAAAAAAAAAGATTTTCTGGGATAAACGGGCAGATTATATAAGATTCTTCTTCTTTCTGCTCCCTTTTGTTGAGATTTGGGAGGTTTTTGTTTTTATTGTAGCTTATTAAAATGCAAGATCATTTTTCTGACTGAGTTATTGCCCGTGTATCTGCTTTCGGAGAAGCGGAGAAGTTCCGCTTCTTTCCCCCGTCCTCCGCCGGTTGTCTCCGTTGTCACTTTGTTGTCACAAAAGTTGCTGCGCCACAGAGAGCACATGGCTAATTAAATATGCACGTGCTGACCATATATAGTTTATATAGGCGTTCCGGGGGCGGAGTAAGAGGTGTGTTCACGTGTGCACCATTCTTGAGTCCTGTGTGATTTATTGCGGAGAGTTGTTCGTACGCACAGTTTGATTGATCTGAAAAAGGTGTAAATATTTAGGGTGTACGCCATTTTCGTCTTTTCGCCGTACGCAAATATTTAGTAGCAGTTTTACACCCTCTTTGATAAATGAGGCCCCTGGACTGGACCTGCTCAAAAACAACATGAAGCATCTACAGAGTTGTTTTAGAGGGAAACTCATGCAAAACTGCTGATGCACGTTGCCTTCAGGGACAGTTTTTCATCAACAGTCTCTGTTTATAGACAATTAAAGGTAACGAACCTACTGCTATGACTATAGAGATTATGGCAATGGACCAATATGAGAAAATGTTGAACTATCCCTTTAATGATGTGAGTTCTTCAAAACTCACAACAACTTTTAGAGAAGAAGAGAGAAGAGAGTTCCTCTGGTTTGTTCTTAACTTCACCACAGACTCTCTGTCTCTGGTGAAGGAGCTAAACTCAGAGTGTGTGTGTGTGTGTGTGTGTGTGTGTGTGTGTGTGTGTGTGTGTGTGTGTGTGTGTGTGTGTGTGTGTGTGTGTGTGTGTGTTATCAGAACCAGAGGAGGTTTCACTACGTGTCCTTTCACCACGTAAAGCTCCACACACACACACACACACACACACACACACACACACACACACACACACACACACCCCTCCCTGTTGGTGTCACACACACACACACACACACTGCAGAGAGCGTGTGTGTGTCAGTGTGTGTGAGAGATGAAATTGAAAGGTCACAGTGAGAACAGGAAGTGTGTAAATGCTCTCGACATGAACCGAAGGTGTGTGTGACCGTCACCTCTTCTTCACTCTGCACCGAGTGTGTGTGTGTGTCGCTGTTTCACAGGTGAGTTAAACCTTCACTGTTCAACACTTTGATGGTTTAAATACAGACGGATTAACCCTTTAATGTTTAATTTACAGTGTAATACTTGTGTTATTGTGTTATTGTTTTATTTACAGACGATTTAACTCTTTAATGTTCATAAGATTCTTGACCTGAGTTTATATTTAAAGTTGTTTGCTCTGTAAATTGAATTAATTTCTATGATCTTATTGTTTTTTACAACTCTTCTGTTGTGTGTCTGAGCACAATGTGTGTTTGTGTGTGTATGTGTGTGTTTGATCAGTACATTTATGTATTTGTGTGTGTGTGTGTGTGTTTATCTGGTACAGATAGTGAATAATTAGTTTTCACTCATTGATCTGGTTCTGTTCACATGTGATGATTGATTCTGTGATGTGTGTGTGTGTGTCTCTTTGTGTGTTAGTGAGGTCGGCATAGTGACATCACACACACATGCTGAGTGAGACTCAGACTTATCTCTGTCAGCAGCTTCAGGCCATCCGACAGACCGACTCTTTATCTGCTCACACACACACACACACTCACTCCCTCTCTCTCACTAGGGAAGTGTTTCTCTCTCTCTTTCTTTCTACTGACCCTCCTCTCACCCCCCCCCCCCCCCCCCCCCCTCCAGCAGCAGCAGCTGTAACATCTGGTCATGGAGCCGACGACGGTCACACACCAGTAAGTTCTCCAGTGTCCAGCTGCTCTGGTCAGAAACAGTTAGTTAGTTAGTTTAAGTTTAAATAATACAGTAATGGACAGACATAACAAATAAATACACATGAAAAATTGAAAATAAAGATAGTTTGTTTTTTTCATATCCGAAAAGGAGTGGGAAGAAGTAGCCTAAAACTTATTTATGCCCACCCCCTATTCATAAATGAGCTATCAAGCTTCCTTGTCATTATAATCTATACAATAAATTAATTTATAAGTTTATCTTGTTGGATTTATTCTAATATATTATCACTAATCTTTATCTCTCTAATATATAAAAATATATCCCTCTACCAACTATATATTATATATATATATGTTATATGAAACCAAGAAATCCCATAATGAGCCTCCGTAGCGTAGCTCTGAGCAGCTCACGGCTCTGCTCCGCTGTTCTAAAAATAGCTTGCACCGACAATTAAAGGTAACGAACCTACTGCTATGACTATAGGGGTTATGGCAATGAGGCCAATTTGACAAAATGTTGAACTATCCCTTTAACTTTACTGCCTTTAATGCACATTAACAGATGATTAACACACATACACATATATCCACTCCAGGAAATAGGATACAACCACAACTCCATTCAGACTGTAAACCACTCCTCTTTATAGACTAAATATGTGAAATCATAATTCATTAAATTCTAAGAGAAACTGTTTAAACAGCGTTTTAAACCGATCTGTGTTACTTTCATGAGCGATATGACCTGGTAGAGAGTTGCAGAACTGTTCTTTGTATTATACGGCACGGCAGTAGTATGAACCTCCTTCTGATCTACTTCTAGTGCCATAACCACGTTGGGCTAAATGTTTAAAACGTTGAGCTGACGCCTCAGAACAACTCTGAGCTGCGTCCACAGGGCCGATGTTCTGTCTCTATTAGTGTAACGGTGCTGCTGCTGCTAATGGTTCACACACACACACACACACACACACACACACGCTGCTGCTGCTGCAGGAAAATGAAATGAGCTGAATGAATGAAAATAATTAAATTTCTGCTTCCAGGGAAGTAAAAACTCACTAATTGGTTCATTTGAGACCTTTTTCTTTTCTTTCAGTGTGAAGTCACAGTGAGTCAGCGCTGTGACTTCATCATCATCATCATCATAAACCACCTGTTTAATGATATAAATGAAACATTATCTACATTATTTATGACCTTATTTATTATTATGTTATTTACATCAACTGGTTCTTCTCTCCTGTGAGGTTTGAACCTGCAGCTTCAGCTTCAGAGGATCTGGACTGGACTTCACTCAGTGACCAAGAATCAATTCTTTCTTTTATTTTGAAAGTTGTCAAGGCCAAAAGCAGAGAAAAATACATACAGTAATACTTTATGATACTCCTGTAAATACACCAACCACATTTATCTAATATAATTACTGTTAGCTTGAAACTCTTTTAAATGACACCACATCTTTAACTGTACTTTTAACCCACATTATATAAATATATGACATTTTAACTTGCAACTTGCATTTTAATCACATGATTTTTTACTGTATGTTCACACCAAAAGCTTCCAAAGCGTCAAAAACGCTTGAGGATGCGCGTCAGACAAGACAGCTACCAAAGTGGCAAATATTTTCAGCCGCTTTGGCTGCTCGTCAGGTGACTGACGTCAAAGTTCAATCGGTCATAGAGAGCCGAAGCGGAAGCAGGAAGTAACGTCGCCATGGGTCCTCAACTTGGAAAAAGTCTCCATACGAATGAATGGGAGTCAAAGTTTTATTTCGTGATCCGACTGAATTGCGCCATGAGAAATAAATCTGTCCTCTACCTGTTTAAACAGAAGAATGTATTTAGTGTGAAGACGCTACGGACTACAGATCTAAGGGCGCCATGTGGTCGCCATGGTGACGTCACTACGCCACCTGGAGTCTTTCTGGTTACAGATTCTTCCGAATTTTATTCTACAATAGTTTTACAACAAACTGCTGATTTCTCTTCATGAAACGTGATGTTTTAAACAGGTAGAGGACAGAGTTTTTTCTCATGGCACAATTCAAACGGATCACAAAATAAAACTTGGACTCGTTCATTTGTATGGAGACTTTTTCAGAGTTGAGGACCCATGGCGACGTTACTTCCTGCTTCCGCTTCGGCTCTCTAATGGGGAGCCAAAGGAGGGAAAAAAATAAAGAAAATGGAGCCGTAGGACGTCTCTATTCTGACAGGTTGTCGCCAAACCGCGTCATAGCTAATTACCCTAAAGTTAACCAGGGCTCAACTTCTTGTCTCGTTTGGAAGCTTTGGAAGCGCGGTGACGCTAGTTGACGCTTTGGCTGCTCAGTGTCGCCGGGTTCTCATTGAAAATGAATTGACTTCTGGCGTTTTGACGCTTTGGAAGCTTTTGGTGTGAACGCACAGTCACACATCACATTTCAAACCTGAATTCTAGGATTTTGGTGGCCCCCGAAACAAGATTTTTGTTTGTGGCCCACTCTAAGCGCACCGGCTCCTTCTTCCGTCTTTGAACTGAGCTTCATGTTGTTGTCCTGTCATGGTTTTTAACACAAACACATCATTTCACTTCCTCTTGAATGTCTCTTGAAAACGTTTGGTTTCAGACCGGCAGCTTCTCCCATCGCCATGGAGACGGAGGAGCAGGAAGTGGAACAGGAAGTAGAAGGCTTGGCTACAGGAAGTGATGAAGAGGAGGAGGAGGAGAAGAGGAAGAGGAGGTCGAAGGTCATCGAGCCTGAAGAAGAGGAAACTGAACCGGTTCTGACCCAGCCCGGCCTGGGCGTCACCACGACGACCGTCACCACCATCACACAGACCGGAGGAGGCTGGAGCACCGGCCTGCTGGACGTCTGTGGAGACACAACCACATGTAACACAACTCCTCCTCTACACACACTCAGACACACACACAGATTCAGTCTTGTAGCGCTGCATTATGTAATAATCTGCAATATGTAATAAACTTTGCCACATTTTGTAATAAGTTGTTACATAATGAACCGAATTATTACAAAATGCAGGTGTTGCATTTTTTGTAATGAAAAAAATGAAATAATTTAGTGCAATATGTAACAACTTTTTACAATTTCTCAAAAAACGTTTAAACATTTCTAGGAATATGTGGAAAACATTTTTTTTTAATAAAAACAAAGTAAAAAAAATAATAATTAAAAAGTGGTAAAGATTTCTCAAAAACAACAAAAAAATTCTAGAAAAAAGTGGCAAAATTTCACAAAAAAGTTGGGGTCCCCCTTGAATCCTCTGGTAAAAAAACAACCACACTTTCATCCCGGATTTACTCTAAAATAGAATTTTGCACAAAGTTTGGGCTCCATCGTCTGAAAGATGAGTTATTACACTAATGTTATGACCCAGAGTGGAATCAAATTCAGTTTTCTTTTCTGTACAGCTTTAAGGACCTCCTGTTTGTTTATTTGTTTATTATTAAGATCCCCATTAGTTGCAGCAAAGCCACAGCTCTTCTTCCTGGGGTCCAACAGTATCAATTATACAGTAAAAAAAAAAATACAAAAACAGTGTAAAATTAAAAACAAAGAAAACAAAAAACAAGTGAGCAATATGCCTCACCTAACAGAGTGAGCGTTTCCACTTCGTTACTGAGCTTTATCCAATTTTTTTTGTTAGTAATTAATCACATACTAAACCATATTACATCCATATCTACATATTATATATGTAGCCTATACATTATCCCACAGTCACTTACACTTCATGTCATATTGCAGATACATTCATTCCCAGACTCCACTTTGAGAACCATCGCCCTAGAAGTTTAGCCTCATTAATTCCTGTGTGTGTGTGTGTGTGTGTCTCTCTGTGTGTGTGTGTGTGTGTGTGTGTGTGTGTGTGTGTGTGTGTGTGTGTGTGTGTGTGTGTCTCTCTCTGTGTGTGTGTGTGTGTGTGTGTCTCTCTGTGTGTGTGTGTGTGTGTGTGTCTCTCTGTGTGTGTGTGTGTGTGTGTCTCTGTGTGTGTGTGTGTGTGTGTGTGTCTCTCTCTGTGTGTGTGTGTGTCTCTCTGTGTGTGTGTGTGTGTGTGTGTGTCTCTCTCTCTCTCTCTCTGTGTCTGTGTGTGTGTGTGTGTGTGTGTGTCTGTGTGTGTGTGTGTGTGTGTCTCTGTGTGTGTGTGTGTGTCTCTCTCTCTCTCTGTGTCTGTGTGTGTGTGTGTGTGTTTCTCTGTGTGTGTGTGTGTGTGTTTCTCTGTGTGTGTGTGTGTGTGTGTGTCTCTGTGTGTGTCTCTGTGTGTGTGTGTGTGTGTGTGTGTGTGTGTGTGTGTGTGTGTGTGTCTCTGTGTGTATCTCTCTCTGTGTGTGTGTGTGTCTCTCTGTGTGTATCTCTCTCTGTGTGTGTGTGTGTGTGTGTGTGTGTGTGTGTGTGTGTGTGTGTTTCTCTGTGTGTATCTCTCCAGGCCTCCTCGGAGCTCTGCTCCCCTGCTGTCTGGACCTCAGTCTGTCTCATCAGTACGGAGAGTGTCTGTGTCTGCCGCTGCTTCCTGGCTCCACCTTCGCTCTGAGAGTCGGGATCAGGGAGCGCTACAAGATCAGGGTGAGTCTCCGTGGTAACGTGGAGCGCCGTCACACAGACACAGACCTGGTTCTGGTTCTGGTCCTGGAGTCTCAGAACCTCGGTGCTTCCTGTTGAACCAGCAGCATCACCAGTTTAAGGACATTACTCTGCGTTACTCAGGAGGAAGTCAACACAACACAGAGGCTGAAGTTTTGTTGTTCTCACTGTCTCAGTTCCTTTGTCAGTGAAAGTTTAAAGGGATAGTTCAACATTTTGGCAAACTGGCCCATTGCCATAATCCCTATAGTCATAGCAGTAGGTTCGTTACCTTTAATTGTCGGTGCAAGCTGTTTTTAGAACGGCGGAGCAGAGCCGTGAGCTGCTCAGAGCTACGCTACGGAGGCTCATTATGGGATTTGTTGGTTTCCCTCATCAAACTCATCCAATACACAATCCAACAACTCCACAACGCTCTGGTGGACAAGTTGTGACCTGCACATTCACCACACTATGAGATAATAACACAACGTTACCACACAGAGTTGTTTTAGAGGGAAATACAGAGACTGTTGATGAAAAACTGTCCCTGAAGGCAACGTGCATCAGTGGTTTTGCATGAATTTACCTCTAAAACAACTCTGTGTGGTAACGTTGTGTTATTATCTCATAGAGTTGTTTTAGAGGTAGCCTAAATGCAGCCGGAACTACATTCCAGACACGGCTGCTGGGCGGAGGGATTTCAGAAGAGAAAGTAGTTTAGTAGTATTTGCTTCTTGTGTCGTAATGTTACATGATTATAGTTGTTCAGTTGGTGCAAGTTGCTTTAAATAGGAATCATAGTGATAATGGGCTACAATAAAATATAACTTACATAGAGTTGCACTAGTTAAAAATAAAAAGAACCAAAGTGCAAAGTGTCGTAGTTCCAACTGACAGCTTGATTCTACGACACTTTGCACTTTGTTTTCTTATTTTTATTTTCTCTTGTTCAGTGTGTGTTTCCTCTGTGTGTGTGTTTTGACGTGTCGTCCTGTCTCTCCGTGCTCATAGGGGAGTGTGTGTGAGGACTGGGCGGCCGTGTGCTGCTGCTACCAGCTGGCTGTGTGTCAGATGATCAGGGAGATGAAGAGGAGGATGAAGACTCAGACCTACCACGTGTCCACTGCTCTTCATCAGTCCTAGGAGGAGGAAGAGGAGGAGGAGGAGGAAGCTGATCCAGGAGTTTGACTTCCCCTCTGAACCCACTGAGGATCTGTGGGATCACGACTCAGGTGTTGAACAGTCAAACAGCTGCAGAGGACGGACTGAAGAGGAGAACAGCCGACTGTCTGTTGTAATCAATATGTTGGTACATGAATCTAGACGAGACTCAGACAAGTTCATTTGAACTTAATCTGAACATTTGAATCAGTGTAAAGTCAATGAATGTAATTTGCACTTCTCGAGGCCGTTTGTATGCAATGGTGAAAACAATTGTCCTTGTAAAGGACAAATAAATTCATCTATCTATCTAAAACCATTAAAGTCACAGAGAACATCTGTAGTATTTGTTGAAGGATTTCTCTCAGAGCCGTTCACTCTCTGTTGTTTCATGAAGGTAAATGAAACTTTCAGAGAAACATGTGGTGTCCTGTAGTGTTGTGGTTCTGGACCTTCAAGGTCTCGGTCGAGCTGCAGTGACAAATGTCTCTGTGTCTCTGTCTCACTTTGGTTTATGGGATGTGATTAATTCAATAAGTTCCAGATCATTCACATAGTTGTACTAAAGTATCTGCTTGTGTAACCATGGTAACAACTTAGTGTCACCAGTATCAACAGTGGGAGGAGACTTTAGCAGGTTCTGTGCTGTGTTCTTCTGTTCAATCCCAACTTTGTTTACATTAAAGGAATAGTTCACCAAAAAATGAAATTCAGTCATTATTGCCTCCCCCTCATGCTGATGATGAATACTCTGGAGTAGTTTTTTATTCCTCAAAGGTCATCTGGAGACCCGGGAGGCCGGTTCCTAGTCCAACCAAAACTTTATATGAGAGTAATAGGGCCCCACACAAAAACGTCCATAAAACTACACAACAACCATTTAATATTCCTCCACACTGCTCGTCCACGGCAATCCAAGTGTCCTGAAGGGAGATAGTCCAGAGTTTACTGGAAACTACCTCATTTAGGACATTTTTACAGCCTAAACAGTCCAAATTCTAGACTATTCCCCTTCAGGACACTTGGAATGCTGCAGACGAGCAGTAAGGAGGAAGATTTCAAGGTTTTTGTGTAGTTTTATGGACGTTTTTGTGTCGGGGACGATGCACAAGAGGCAGATTCAGATCCCAGGCAGATTCAATCCAGGACTGTTGAGGCTGTAAAAATGTCCTAAATGAGGTCGTTTCCAGTGAACTCTGGACTATCTCCCTTCAGGACACTTGGACTGCAGCGGACGAGCAGTGTGGAGGAATATTAAAGGGACAACAAGGAGTTTTGTTAAAGTGAAGTGTCTTCACACTACATTTATGAGCCTCCGCACCGTGAAATTCTTTGACCGGTGCAAGACAGACTCATGTTTTCATTCATCAAGAATTAAAGTCAGAGGTTGGAAGACGATCACATACCGTCGTAGTTCCCACCATAAACGGAGATTCGGCGGCGTTATTCTCATGACTCGCCACGAAACCGAAAGTAAAGAAACGCTGGTCGGCTCGCCCAGCATTTCCACCACCACTAATAATAACAAAATAACCATAGAGACAAAACCATAGATTTATCTAAAATGGACCATTAACAAGTGGTAACGTAGATTCATCCACATTAATATCAGACTTTTTTTTATTGACGCGGAATTTTTCGTTCTGCCGCTGGAGAAACTCCTGGTTGTTTTGTGGTTTTTGTGTAGTTTTATGGACGTTTTTGTGTCGGGCCCTATTACTCTCATATTAGGATTCGGTGGTCTTGACTCCAAAACTAGAGTCCAGTCTTCCTGGGTTAAAGGACGACGTATCCACACATCAGAATAATAACTCTCATCTTCAGCAGGTTGGTTAACGTGCAGACGGGCTCGGCTGCAGTGCGTTCAATGTTCAGCAGCTCCTGTGTTTCCTGTGTTGGTGCTGCTCAGATTACAGTCAACAGTTCAAGTACAGTCTGGTGTTGATAATAAAGCCCCATTTCCATATTCCTCTTCTCCTCCTCCTCTTCTTCCTCTTCTCCTCCTCTTCATCCTCCTGTTCTCCGGCGGTTCTCTTCACCCTCGGGCGTTCAATCATAATATTAATCCAGTTCCTCCCAGAACCTGCAGTCCCAGCCGTGCAGCCATGATGCAGCCAGAGCCAATATAGAGAAATGTTATTTATACACAAAGCAGATTGTTCCTCAAAGGGCAAATATATAATTAGTTAAGTTGTGTGGACCCCCCCCCCCCCCACCTGCTGCCAGCTGCTCCACATGAAACCAGGAGGGGTGGATTTTTACATCCAGAAAAGAGTCTGAAAGAGAAAACCTGTTTTTAAATCACTGAGGTTGTTTGTTTTTAATATGTTACACATTAAAGGAGCTTGAGGCAGGATCAAGAAATAAAACTCACTAGCGATACAACGGCCGTAGCGGCCGTCAGGGTTACTGCAGCCATCAGCCAAGCTGGTGCGGGAGCGCGCATCAACTCTCCACAGCAGTGCAGCTGATGATGTGACAGTGACACTGTGGCTGAATTGGAAACGGCATAACGTTACTATACCAGTGTTTTCCATTAATCAGCCGCCACAGTTTCGTTTGGGTCCGCCGCAGCAGTCTCTCACAGAAAAAAAGAACATTTTTCACTATCCCTCATCTCTGCCAGTCAGCCCCTCTACCTGCTGTCTCTCTACGCGCGTGCGCACACACACACACGCACGCACGTCGCGCTTGGCTGTTACAGTAAATGCGCCATGCCGCGCTCATTGTACAGTGCTCAATTTACCGCGACACCGGGAGGTTGACCGGCCAGGCATCAGGTCAGCAGCACACCGGCCGCCACCGGCCGCCGCCGCCTCTGTGAGCCGCTGGTGCCGCTCGGCTGCTCTAGTGGCTCTGCTGCTCCGAACACGTCGGAGAATTTCCTTACAGGCGTTGTTTGGATAAACTGACCACGGATGAATCAATCGGCTCATTGTAAAACTATTTATTTATTTACTGAAGTAGCCTAAATATGGTGATTTTTGTACGTACAGAGCCCCAAGGCTGCGCTGCTCACACACACCTGAAGCTTCACTTTTCATTCAAATGAACTAATCCGACTGCCACAGTGCCACTGTTAGATTTCATCAATGAGAGCAGCATTTATCTCCTCAAAACAATTCAACCAGCCGGCAGAAAACCTCTAAAAACCTGTGGGGAAGTTACTTTGCTCGTTTTCTTCCCTGGGAGGAGGACAGAGGTTGACCGGCCGATGAGCTCAGCTCCCCGGCTGCAGCCTCTGTGACGAGCCGCTGCTGCTGCTGCTGCGTGTGTGGCTCTGCACTCCTCCGAAAAATGTCGGAGCAAATACTTACAGACGTTATTTGGATAAACTGACAACAGATTGGGAATCTAAACTGTCACTTTCTCGCATGAAAAAATATTAAAATTTTAAAAAGTGAGGTTATTTCTCTACTCGCTGCTCACATGACTGTTCAGGCTGCAAGACATCCGCCGACCACTGGGCGCAAGCGGAGGAAAGCCGAAGCTGTCGAGGACGCGCATGCAGCGTCATTTGACGTCACATCCGCGGACAGCGCGGGAAATTCGGACCCAGAATTGCAGCGCATTATGCAGCACACAGCCTGTTCAAGGCAACGGAGAGATACGCGAGTGGGCTCATTCTTTTTGGTTTTGAACGCTTCATCGCCCATTAGCAGTAAAAAACTTAAAACACATGTGCATTTCTTGCCTCATGAACCTTTAAAGGGATACGCCAACATTTTTTTTGTGTCTTGCCTCACTCCCGAGTCCATGACCAGCAGATAGACACCATCCTTTCGACTGTGCGTGCAGTAACAAGGGAGATAGAGCCGTATCGCCGTAATTAGCTTAGCTCAAACACTGGAAGTGTATGGGTAGTGTTAGCCTGCCTCCTCCTAAAGTCGCTAATTAGCTTAGCTCAAACACTGGAAGTAGGTAGCCTGCCTCCACCTAAATTCGCTAATTAGCTTAGCTCAAACACTGGAAATGTATCGGTAGTGTTAGCCTGCCTCCACCTAAAGTCGCTAATTAGCTTAGCTCAAACACTGGAAGTGTATGGGTAGTGTTAGCCTGCCTCCTACCTGAGCTGAAATCAGCAGTCAGAAGCTGATTTCATTTTAGCTCTAAACTCTGTAAATATTTCACTTTATCCACATTTCAAACATGTTTAGGTGAGAAAGTAGCCGTTTAGATCAGCAGTGTGTCGTTAATTTGTCTAAATACCAGCTGTTTACTATTTTGTTCGGACGAATTCGGCGCTACTCAAGCTAGCCGTTGTGACCAACGCACTTCCGGTTACTTTCACAAAATAAAACACCCGTTGCCCTTTACATACAGAAAACCATGACGATGAATGAATTTGTGCTTTTACTTTGAAACAGGAAGCTAACCTACCCTCAATGTAGCTA
>NC_139903.1:847500-907500 GCF_905171665.1 Trachurus trachurus
AGAATGACAGGGGTCCACTGTTGGTTGGTGCATAATGATACAAGTGCCCACTTAGTTAGCATGGAGTGAAATACACACTCCATCATGTATGAATAAGAAAGAAATAAGCAAAAGTGATCATCCGTAAGATACATTTTTCATCAAAACTTAACACAAACATTTCTAATAAAGTAGCACCAATAATGTTGTAATTATTTTTAAATGTAGGGTGTACTACTGCAACACACATATCTACAGTCTATTATTTTTTCCCCTACAAGAGTTTTATACTCCTTGACTGCATTGTTGTTATAGGAAAAATATTTGAATTAAAACTCAGGGTTTTAGGTCATTTTAATGTACTTGCATCATGAATCTGTATTTATGAGGATGTATTTTATTTACTGTTTTACATTACAGAAAAAGGTCCACACTTGGTTTATATGGAATGACAGGGGTCCACTGTTGGTTGGTGCGGAGTGACATACACACTCCAGCAAAGCAGAAAGGAGAGAAATTGCTGAGTTTTAAGATACATTTTAAATCTAAATTTAATACAAACATTTGTAACTATTAATACACACAACACACACAAACACATGCAAACACACATATTTCAACTTAAGTAGCACTGGTAAAGTTGTAATTGTAGTTTTGTTTTTAAACATGGGGTTAGGGTTAGTTACTGTGAAAACTCAATGGCAACCTTCCATGATACTTAAGGGAATATTTCAGTTATTGACATTTATGGCTCAACAATAAAACATGTATGGGAAAATAAAAGAGGAGCTGGGGGGTCATCAGTTTTGTATCTGAGATACAAGGGATAATTCTTCTAGAGGATGGATTAACCTCAAAAGCTCAAAACTTTCATCAAAACTTAATACAAACATTTATAATGAAGTAGCAACGGTAATGTCGTGTTTTTTTATGTGGGGTGTACTGTGAAAACTCAATGGCAACCTACGTTGATATATTATGTACAAGTAAACCATCAAAGAGGTACTGATATACAACAATTTGATATGGGAAAATACAGAGGGAATGGGGGATTATCAGTTTGTCAGAGATACAAGGGATAATTCATTGAGAGGATCCCTATGTTAAACTATTGCCACACACATTCACACAGTCAAAATGTTTCAGTTCTAGATTGGACTATTGCAATGCACTTTATGTTGGCGTCTCCCAGTCTTCGCTCAGTCGCCTCCAACTTGTCCAAAACGCTGCTGCCCGTCTTTTAACTAACACTAATAGACGTGAGCACATTACTCCTGTTCTTAACTCCCTTCACTGGCTCCCTGTCCCTTACAGAATTGATTTTAAACTTTTAATGTTTGTTTTTAAAGCACTTAACGGCCTGGCCCCACTGTATTTATCTGAGCTACTTTATTAGAAATGTTTGTGTTAAGTTTTGATGAAAAATTTCTCTTAAGGATGATCACTTTTGCTTATTTCTTTCTTATTCATACATGATGGAGTGTGCATTTCACTCCACTTACTTACATTCAAAACAGACTGACTGAAACATGGGTACATGCAATATAGAGTCACAGAGCATTTTTATGAGCTACCATTCTCTGCCAGAAATGTTGTCTGGGAACAACATCTTACTTAACATGGCACAAGAAATTAGGATTCATCAGATTGCCAAAGATACAAGGGATAAGGCATTGTGTGGATGGAATAACCCCAAATAGCTCAATGTTGAACTGCTGCAACACAAATAAAAAAAGTTGACAGTGGTGTGGACCGTGTCTGAGGAATATAGTTCTTGCTGTGTCCTAATTGTCCTTTACAAGGCTTTGTAAGGCTTTGCATGTGTTTTTATATTTATGCGTTCCTTTATTTCCCTTGATTTTCTAAATACCTTTTAATGAGTAGTTTAACAGGGTTTTTTGGGGGGTTATTCCGTCCACACACTGACATATTCCCTGTATCCATGACAATCTGATGAATCCGAATTTCTTATTCCATGTTAATTGTTGTTCTCAGACAGCATTACTACTAGCAGACAATGGTGGCTCATATAAGGGCCCTGTCACCGAATATTATAACAGGTAATTACACACCTTCACAAAACTCATCAAAGAACTGACAATTCTTTAGACAAAATGGAATATTGCTGGTACACCCACTCTTTACAGTTGCCACAGAAGTTGAATCACCAAAGGCCATAGGTGCGTAGGTAGCACATGGCCAACCTAAGACCTGGGAATACCTGTGTCTCAGTCGGTCTGATTTGGATATAAGATGTTGGCTGAAAGAAGGTAGAAACTCTGAAGCCCAACCTGAAAATACCTAACGACCATCGTCAGCTACGACAACCCATCCCCCACACTGCCCACACTCAAGGACTGACACAGGTCATCTGGCACTCACTCCGCTCTCACTCCATTCACTCACTTCTCAGATCCCAGTTCAACAACTCTACCTTAAAGTTAGGACCTGTGAAATACATGAGTGCTGGTGACTTAACTACTTCAATGTAGAGGAATGTTTTGTGCCCACATCATAGACTGAAACCCCATTAAAAATGTTCAACTCTACTTAGAAAACTGTGTGTAAATGTAATGAAGTCACATTGCTTACTACAACATGCACAAGGTTATACCTAGATAATAAGGAATATACACACTTGTGTTTAGCTGGGTACTGAAACGAAAGAAAATCATTAGGAAACAACCAAAATAGATAACAAATGAATTACTTAAAATATAAATAAATTAGATAACGTTTTACCATCTTCTGAACACAATTAATTGAATTTGTTTATAATCCACTTCAGATGCTATGAATAAGGTAATATGGGATTGTTGAATGTACAATCCACACATCCTGAAAGCAACCAGACCCATTTCTGCTGAGCACCAGTGTGAACTGAATACAGCTTTTATTGTGTACTTCCCACTTAATATAAACTCTCTGACCCTGTGCCAATCCTGTACCTTTTGACAACTTTAAATTAGGTTTCAATTCATACACCAATTTCATCTATAGATGTGTATGACTATGTGATACCGTGTGTAATATACAGAAGGAAAAAGAACACAAATTTAGTTTTAGTTTTAACTTTTGTTGTGGACCAAAAATATGCAGACAGGTATACATGAACTCCAGTAGAGCTAATAGTTTGGTAAGTAAAAATGTGTGTTGCAGTAGTTCAACAGTGGGTATTTTGGAGTTATTCCATCCACTATAGCTGATTTATCCCCTGTATCTCTGGAAATCTGATAAATCCTAATTTCAGAAACATTTCTACTGGCACACCATGGTTGACCATATAAAGGCTGACAAAATATTATACTGATCACAAGGCATCACACACCTTTACAAAACTCATCAAAGACTTGACAGGGTGGATTATTGCTGGGACACCCACTCTTTACAGTTGCCACAGAAGTCCATAGGTGTGTAGCACATGGCCAACCTAGGACTGGGGAATTCCACTGTCTGTTAGTCTGATTTGGATATAAGATCTTGGCTGAGGGATGCTAGTCTTTTCCAGGTTGCCCTTCAGAGTTGCTAACGACCATCGTCAGCTACAAGAAACCATCCCCCCACACTGCCGACAGTCAAGGACTGACACAAGTCGTCTGGCACAGATTTAAAGCCCTCACTCACTTCTCAGCCAGTTCCACATTTAGAGTGGAGAGTGGAGGTAGAGTTAATCCTACCACACACATAAAGATAATCGGGCTGATTTTGCCCCGATCTTCCCCCTTCCGACCAAAGACAAAAATCGGCCGATTATCCTACGGTTTTAAGATTATTTTATGAGATTCTCTTGTAGTGTGTGGTGTGTTAAGAGTCAAAATTCTCACAACAATCGCCTCAGAAAACGTTCGGCGCTGAATTGATAATCGTAAATATTAAACATGTTCAATATTTACAAATCAAAAGTCATCTTGCATGTGGAAAGCTGGTGTTGTGCTGAGAAGTGCCAAGCTCTGCATGCTGCTCGCAGCAAGCCACTTCTCGACACAACACCGGTAATCCCACAGAGAGCCACGGTGCAGCCCTGGCATTACATGAGGTTCACACAGACATTCACGCATACACGGGAGATTTCCTGATAGCCGATAGCAAAGACGGTAGCGATCATAGCCAGCAACAGCCAGCAATAGAGCAGCCATGTTTAAATGATCATGTGACCGCCGCTCACAGCCGCTTTACTGCTCGGCCTCCGAAGCCACAGACACACACAGATGGTATCGTTGTAAAGGCTGAAGTGTCCCGCTTTCATTTAAAAAAATTACATCGCTCTCATTGTCCATTCCGGAAATAGACCCGAAAGAGTAGCTACAACAATACTGATCTCTTTCTGAGTTTTCTGACCGGAGGGTCACGACTCTGAAAAATCTTAATGTGTGTGGTGTGTTGTGTTTGGAATATCACAGCACACCACACACAATACGATCAAAACTGTTCAATCACAGATTTTTTATCTTCACGTGTGGGGTCTTTCACAGATAAAAAATTGGTTGAAATTTAGAGAATCTTTATGTGTGTACCAGGATTTAGGATCTGTGAAATAGATGAGTGTTGATGACTTCACTACTTCAATGTAGAGGAATGCTTTTGTGTCCACATCATGGACTGAAGTCTATGGGTGGGAATTGAGAACCGGTTCCTCTTCAGAACTGGTTCCCACGTGATCATTTCCTTGGGATTGTGTGCGTGCCTGCTTAATGATTCCGCTTATCGATTTTTGCTTTTTTTCCTTTGCAAATGTGCATGTTTCTAACCCAAACAACACATGCCGTGTTCAGGTCAGAACGAAGGCAAACACGGCGCCGAGACAGAAGCGCTCTAAAGTGTCGGGGTAGATGTGATGTGACAAAAAATATTCAGATTTATAAAACACTGCAAGTAAAGTGCCTACAAGTCACATACATAATGTAGATAGTAAGGAATATACACACTTGTTGTTGTGTTTAGCTGGGTACTAAAACATCAAAAAATCATTAGGAAGCAACCCAAATGTGTAACAAATTAATCACTGAATCAGATTGCCATTCTACTATTTGTTTTCAAAATAAATTTGATTAGAATTAGATTTATTGTGTACCTCCCACTTAACTCATTGAGTGCCATTGACGTACATACTGCATAAGTCAAACGCAGTTTTCTGCGGCTGGTAAATGGGGACGCTGTCGCCCACACTGTGAGTAATTTTGGGGTTTCTGGGATGTGTAGAACGAATGAGACTGTAGATCAGAGCAAGAAGTGAAATAGAAGGAGAAGACGAGTGCGATCGCTACACAGAGATAAAAAAAAAGTTGGAAAAAGTTTCTATTTCTAGAGAAAAACGACGGGCAGAGCCTGGAACAAGTCTAACGTGGAGCTGTGATGAAACATTTCTCTTACGGATGATCACTTTTGCTTATTTCTTTCTTATTCATACATGATGGAGTGTGTATGTCACTCCATGCTAACTAAGTGGGCACTTAGTGGGTATCATTATGCACCAACCAAGAGTGGACCCCTGTCATTCCATATAAACCAAGTGTGGACCTTTTTTTTCTGCAATGTAAAACAATAAGTAAAATGCATCCCTATTAATATAGATTTAGAATGCAAGTACATTAAAATTGATTGAAACCATGTGCTGTTAAAAAGTAGAAGAGTGACAATAGGTGGCCACCACAGAGCTTCATCTATATGGGACATTAGGTGACTACAGAATAACACTTTGTGGCTCTGGGCCATCAGACCATGTTGAATCCTGAGTTTAGTTATTTAAAGTAGTTTTCCCATGACAACAATGCAGTCAAGGAGTATGAAACTTCATTAAGTCAAAAACTTGACAGACTGTATAAAGGTGTGTTGCAGTGGTATATCATATTACTTAGTGAGGTTAATCCATCCTCTAGAAGAATTATCCCTTGTATCTCAGACAAACTGATGACCCCCCAGCGCCTCCTTTATTTTCCCATACATGTTTTATTGTTGAGCCATAAATGTCAATAACTGAAATATTCCCTTAAGTATCTTGATAGGTTGCCATTGAGGCCCCGTCCAGACGAAAACGCGGCTTCACCGAATCCGATCTTTTTCTTAATCGTTTTGAAAAAAATCTCCGTAAACACGGCATCGTTTTCAGAAATATCTGCGTCCACACTGATCACCTGAAAACCACCCAAAACGCTGTAGTACCTACATACTGCAGGCGTGTGTGTGGAGCGTGTGTGTCGCTGCAGCGCTGCCTGCCACACATAAACACTTAAAACAGAGAAGAAGACGGAAAGTCCCCGCTGTAATTCAATAGAAGAAGAAGTCCCCCGCTGTATTCAAACCACAGTCTATGATTCAAACTCAAACATGGGATTAAATGTTGACAGGGAGTCGTGTCAGAGTAAATATGACGATCAGTGATGATTAAACAGGCGCGATCCAGCCGCAGCGCCTGAGCGACGCGACGTTAGTCGGCCGTTGTTGTTACGTCCATATAGGCTGTTGTGCAGCTTCTGCTGCAGCGGTGTGTGTGTGTGTGTGTCTCAGGTTACAGGTAGAGCGGCGGGGGGCATGACATCATCGTTTCAGAAAAAGTCCGTATTGGCCGTCCAGACGAAAATGCTGGGGCGGCGTTTTCAAATTTTCCCACTCTGGGACCCGTTTTCAAAAAATACCGTTTTCACCCCCTGAAAACGCCGGATCCTTGTGGACGCGAGGCCAATCCGATAAAGTATTTATCCGGATTAAAAAAAAACGGATTCGTCTGGACGGGGCCTGAGTTTTCACAGTACATTCCAAACTACAATGACAACTTCACCAGTGCTACTTTAGTTTAAATATGTGTGTTTGCATGTGTTTGTGTGTGTATTAATAGTTACAAATGTTTGTATTAAATTTAGATTAAAAATGGATCTTAAAACTTAGCAATTTATCTCATTTCTGCTTATCCACCCATGCTGGAGTGTGTATGTCACTCCGTACCAACCAACAGTGGACCTCTGTCATTCCATATAAACCAAGTGTGGACCTTTTTCTGTAATGTAAAACAGTAAATAAAATACATCCTCATAAATACAGATTCATGATGCAAGTACATTAAAATGACCTAAAACCCTTAGTTTTAATTCAAATATTTTTTCCTATAACAAAAATGCAGTCAAGGAGTATAAAACTCTTGTAGGGGAAAAAATAATAGACTGTAGAAATGTGTGTTACAATAGTACACCCTACATTTAAAAATAATGAAAACATTATTGGTGCTACTTTATTAGAAATGTTTGTGTTAAGTTTTGATGAAAAAAAAATATCTTAAGAATAATCACTTTTGCTTATTTCTTTCATATTCATACATGATGGAGTGTGTATGTCACTCCATTCTAACTAAGTGGGAACCTGTGTCATTATGTACCAGCCAACAGTGGACCCCTGTCATTCCATATGAACCAAGTGTGGACCTTTTTTCTGCAATGCGAAACAATAAATAAAATGCATTCCTATTTCCTATTAATTGGTTGAAACCAAATGTCTAGAGCATTTTGACTATTTAAAATTGAGATGATAGTAGATCCCCTCTTGGACTGCTAAGAATGACAGAGGCAACGCATTTATGGATGAGTAAAGACGGACGAGCAAATTATCTTTGTTAAGAAAAAAGAATTAATCTATATTAAAGCCGGTTTAAAGTAAATGTTGTTGCTTATACTGCAGAACTTGATATTAGTGCATGCAGTCATGTTACTTCTGAACTGCATGCAATTCAATAAAAAATATTCACTCTCAAATGTGGCCATGATTATATATTTATATACAATTTGTACTACAGAGACTTTAAAATAAGTAATGATAACTCTAAAGTTATATTATCCATTTTTGAAAGAAACTGAGAAAGTCATTGTTGTGAACAAGGACTCATTAGGTGAATGAATGGGTCGTTAGGTGAATGAATGGGTGCAGACAGCTCCACTGCAGTATGTGGAGGTCCACTCTTTGATAGGTAAATGTCGCTCAGAGATCCAAGTCCCCTCTTGGCAATTTCTTTAAAAATAATTAAAAGTCACATTTTCAGTAATATTATGGTAAAAGACCTTAAAAGTAAATTTTATATTCCATGTTTGTTTTTTCAAAATAAGTGTAAACATAAGACCCCTCTTGGCAGCTTGGCCCGACAGGTCCCCTGTTCCCCCTATTGGTGTGTATGTGTGTGTGTGTGTGTGTGATGATGGAAGCTTTGAATTTATTGGCTCTGCTCGGCGCCTCAGACTAAGCAGGCGGTTTTTTGTGTGTGTGTCTGTTAGTGTGTGTGTGTGTGTGTGTGTGTGTCTGTTAGTGTGTGTGTGTGTGTGTGTGTGTGTGTGTGTGTGTGTGCGTGTGTGTGTGTGTGTGTGTGTGTGCAGACAGACAGCGACGGGGGGAGAGGATTGTGTTGTAGGAATGATTTGACTTCAAACCCTCTGTCATGCACAGGGATTATAATACCAGAGATTCGCCTCCTTTTGTAGTTTTTGTTCTGCAGCAGCTTCGTATTCTTCATCCTTAAAGGGATAGTTCAACAGTTTTGGCAAATTGTTCCCATTGCCATAATCCCTATAGTCATAGTAGCTGTAGGTTCGTTACCTTTAATTGTTGGTGCAAGCTGTTTTTAGAACGGCGGAGCAGAGCCGTGAGCTGCTCAGAGCTACGCTACGGAGGCTCATTATGGGATTTCTCGGTTTGTTTCCCTCATCAAACTCATCAAATACACAATCCAACAACTCCACAACGCTCTGGTGGACAAGTTGTGAGCTGCACATTCTCCACACTATGAGATAATAACACAACGTTACCACACAGAGTTGTTGTAGAGGGAAATACAGAGACTGTTGATGAAAAACTGTCCCTGAAGGCAACGTGCATCAGTGGTTTTACATGAATTTCCCTCTAAAACAACTGAAATGAAATGATGCAGTGACTCAGTGATCTGTTGACCCTCTGACAGACACCCTGAGCTCCTCTCTGACCTGAGATCAGCTCTGGTTCAAACAGGAAGCAGCAGCTGCAGCAGCTTCAGGGATCAACACGTCTTGTTCCTTTGAAGGCGTCGTCGCCACAGCAGCTTCTTTCTGTCACAACTTCAAAGTGAATGTTGATCTCAGGACTTTCTGCCGTTTCACTGAGCACAGAGAAAATCTCTTCCTCTCCTCGGGCTCAAGCTCTGGTCATGACGGACCGACCGACCACACAGAGGATGGAGTCTTCTTCTAACTCAGCACGTCGTCTGCTGCCTGGATGGACCAGTAGAAACCAGTAGAAAAACCAGTAGAAACCAGGAGAAACCAGTTGAAAAACCTGCAGAAACCAGTAGAAACCAGTAGAAACCAGTAGAAACCAGGGGAAAAACCAGGAGAAACCAGGAAAAAAACCAATAGAAACCAGGAGAAAAACCAATAAAAACCAGTAGAAACCAGGAGAAAACCCAATAAAAACCAGTAGAAACCAATAGAAACCAGGAGAAAAACCAGTAGAAACCAATAGAAACCCGTAGAAACCAACAGAAACCAGGAGAAACCAATAGAAACCAGGAGAAAAACCAATAGAAACCAGGAGAAACCAGGAGAAAAACCAATAGAAACCAGGAGAAACCAGGAGAAAAACCAATAGAAACCGGGAGAAAAACCAAAACCAGAAGAAACTAGGAGAAACCAGGAGAAAAACCAGTAGAAACAAATAGAAACCAGGAGAAAAACCAATAGAAACCAATAGAAACCAGGAGAAACCAGGAGAAAAACCAGTAGAAACCAGGAGAAAAACCAATAAAAACCAGTAGAAAAACCAATAGAAACCAGTAGAAACCAGGAGAAAAACCAATAAAAACCAGTAGAAACCAGTAGAAACCAGGAGAAAAACCAATAAAAACCAGTAGAAAAACCAGTAGAAACCAGGAGAAAAACCAATAGAAACCAGGAGAAACCAATAGAAACCAGTAGAAACCATTAGGAAACCAGGAGAAAAACCAATAGAAACCAGGAGAAACCATTAGGAAACCAGGAGAAACCAGTAGAAAAACCAATAGAAACCAGGAGAAACCAATAGAAACCAGTAGAAACCATTAGGAAACCAGGAGAAAAACCAATAGAAACCAGGAGAAACCAATAGAAACCAGTAGAAACCATTAGGAAACCAGGAGAAAAACCAATAGAAACCAGGAGAAACCAATAGAAACCAGTAGAAACCAGGAGAAAAACCAATAGAAACCAGTAGAAACCATTAGGAAACCAGTACAAACCAGGAGAAAAACCAATAGAAACCAATAGAAACCAGGAAAAAGCAGTAGAAATAGAAAAAACAGATCGAAAAAAAAAAAAGCAGATCGGAGCAGACTTTTGTGTTTTTAACGTCTAGACAGGAACGCCACAGTGGAGCGTTTTTAAGATTTCCACTCTGGAGGCTGGTTTCACTTTTTTACATTTTTAAGCCCCAAAACGCCATCGCCGTCTAAACGAAAGGCACATGATACATCCCATAAAATATTTAGTCGTTCTCACGCGCGAGCATTGTTGTATAAACAGGGCCTAACCTTCCTCCAGCTGTTTCTCACGGCTCATTCAGGTGAAAGAAAACAGCTGACATCATAATGAACCAATCAGCATCCAGCTCAGAGCTCCATCTCCACCAACCAGACCTCAGTCTGCTCCACTGGATCACTGACCTCGTCTTTTCTGCCTCGTAACTCGTCGACCGTGATGCTCAAGATGATTGGATGGTGTTTTACAGGATCGTCTGTTCCACATGTGACCGACTTTTTACACTTTTGGTGAAAAAATATTTAATTAGGATTTCAAACAATTCTGTAAAAACATCTCCATCCCTCCGACCTTGAAGAAAACACATGTAAGTCACCGAACACTCGGTAAATATGACCTCTGTCTGTTTAGTATGTTTTTTACTTTTTAATTCAGTTTACTTTCTATGAGCTGTAACATTTACATTTCTTTTTTTCTTTTACAGTTGTGTGATGAATTATTTTAGAGTCTGTTTGTTCCTCATTAATGCAGAATAAGTTGGCAGCAAATAACATCAAACACTTTTTTAAAGAGTTGTGAAACCTGTTTTTTTTTCTCTCTGTCAGTGTGACATCACATTAATATTAATATTAAATAAAACGCTGCAGAGTTTCAGATGACTCTTCTCTCATGGCTTCATTTTATTTCTTTATTTTATTTTATGGCCATGATCGTTATGTTCATGTGGTTTGTGTTCTCATTATTATCCACTCAGTTTAATGCAGCTGATGTGGATGTTTCAATGTCTCAGTTCAGTCAGTGACCAACAGCACGAGGAAGGTTACGTAATAATAAATGAATAAATAAATAAAGCTTAAAGGGACATTGTGTAACTTCTCCTGTTATCTATTCAGGAAAATCGATTATTTGGTTCAAAAGTATGTTTTTCATTAACCAGTAATCACATGTCGGCTCAGGTGGAGGTGGCGTCTGTGAAAAGTCACCGCGGTAACGCAGTGAGGAGGAATGGAGCGTTACACTGATGCTGCATTCACCTGCAGTCGGGCAGACGGCCGTCGCTAACAAACCAGATGTCATTTTAGTCACAGAAGTCCAGAGAAAGAGACCACTTGTTTACATAGAGGCTTGTTTATGCCGTTACGTGCAGCGGCTGTCGTCCGTCTGCCGTCTGCCCAATTTCACGTGAATGCAACATCAAAAATACGTTCCCGATATGCAACCGCACCGCTATGGGGGTAATTCCTACATATTATACCTTTAAGACCGTTATGAATGAAACTCAAGACCCTTTATCACGACAACCACAAAACATACAAAAGAAAGGAAGAGTCACAAAATCACTTGCAAAGTAAATTGGCTGCAAAATATATATAGTTGCATGTTAGGCTTTGCAGTTGTAGCATGTTAGCTTTGTAGTTGAAAATACATTCAATAAAGCACAATGAAATATATAGATGCTTGTTTATGCCGTTACGTGCAGCGGCTGTCATCCGTCTGCCGTCTGCCCAATTTCAGGTGAATGCAGCATGAAAAATACAATTGAGTTGCTTGAGATATACAACCACAACGCTAGATGGGAGGAATTCCTACACAATGGACCTTTAAGATTAAGATTAAGATCTTTATTGTCATTTTGCATTTACAACAAAATACTGTTGGAGCAAAAACCTCCAGATGCCTAAAAAAAAAATGGGACAGACAAAATGCAAGAATAATAGCTCACTGAATCATGCACATGGTCTCCAAACTCCCCTCTGGCTTTGACCCGTTCCAGTTTGCCTACCGCCCGAACCGCTCTACAGAGGATGTCATCATCTCTGCAGCCCATCTGAGCCTACAACATCTGGAGGAGAAGAACACCTATATGCGGATGCTTTTTGCTGATTTCAGCTCAGCATTCGACACAATAATCCCCCAGCATCTGGTGAGCAAACTGGCACCCCTGGGCTTCAGAACCACACTGTGCAACTGGATCCTGGATTTCCTGTCTGATAGACCCCAGGCTGTAAGGGTGGGGAAGAACACCTCCTCAGTCATCAACCTGAGCACCGGTTCATCAAATATGCGGACGACACGACAGTAGTGGGCCTCATCCGCAATAACAACGACCAGGCATACAGAGAGGAGGTGGAACAGCTGGTGAACTGGTGCAGCAGGAACAACCTTCTCCTGAATGTGGACAAAACCAAGGAGATCATTGTCGACTTCAGGAAGAATCGACCCAGTCACACTCCACTGTGCATCAACAACACAGCAGTGGAGGTGGTGAAAAGCACAAAGTTCCTGGGAATGCACAACAGATACCTGAAAGGCCCCATGGCATGAAAAATGTGATTTTGGTTATTTTTTGGTGCTTGGGGAGGTCTCTGGGCCACGTATATACTGCCCCATGCATCAAACTGGTCATAAACGGAGAAACACACACCGCCCATTTGTAGGAACTGTCTCTTTAAGACGAGCAGATAGCACTTCCTCCTTTCTGTGATGTCACACACAAGGTAACTCCGCCCACCGTGATCAGTTGTTTTTTTTCAATTTGTATGACTGCAGCTCAAGGGGGCAGTTGTCGGTCTGAGAAGTGAAGCTCACTTCCGCATTCAAAAAGCTGCAATCCCCTCGGCTGTCGCTGGGGGCTGGCTCCAGAAGGGAGCAACTCCAATCGAGCCCCATGTTAAAATAGCCGATTTTACAGCTTAAAAAAACATATTTACAGCCTGGTACATTTTATTTTTTTGGTCTCAACCGATAGTTTCTACCCCCGCACACACTCTGAGGGGGGTGAATTTTTTTAAAACTCTACCGTTTTACTATTATTAGGTTTCAAGTTCTGGCCAATTAGGGTGCGGAAAGGTTGAGTGACAGGTCCGGAGACCGCTGCTACGAGGCCAGTGGGCGGGCTCTCGGCCGGCCAACGGCCGCACCGCTCCAAATATGGCAAGTAGAATCCAACATGGCGCGGCTCAAACCCCCGTAGTAGAGACACAAAACAGACTCCCCCAAACCAATGGGTGACGTCACGGTGCTACGGCCGTTCTGACTACAGTCTATGCTGCAGCTTAGGTTTCAGTTACTTGCCTGTGATTGGCCCGACCACATGCCACTTAAAAACAGTCAGCCAATCAGAGGAGAGGTTCTCATTCTTTCTTCTGATTGGCTGAATGACCTGTGCCTGCTAGAGCTCCAGAAAGAGGCAACAGAAAGGGGCAGTAGAAACGATATTAAGCAGATCACAGGTACTCAGAACCAATGATACATCTTGTTAGGGATATCAGCAGGTAAATAAACCCAGAGAAAAGCGCACAGCATGGGCCTTTAAGCTGGACAACAAACACCACATCTCTGGTAAAACAAGCACAGCAGCGTTTGCACTTCCTCCGTAGGATGAGAAGAGCACACCTCCCCCCTCCCATTCTCACCACTTTCTACAGAAGCACAATTGAATCCATCCTGACCAACTCCATCTCTGTGTGGCATGGCAGCTGCACAGCTGCGGACTGGAAGTGTCTTCAGAGAGTGGTAAGGACAGCAGAGAAAATTACTGGGACTTCTCTCCCTTCCATCATGGACATTGGTCAGAAACGCTGTCTGACAAGAGCACAGAACATCACCAGAGACCCCACACACCCACACAAGGAACTGTTCTCACTGCTGAACTCTGGGAGGAGGTATCGCAGCATGAGGAGCAGAACAACCAGGTTCTGTAACAGTTTCATCCCCCAGGCCATAAGACTGCTGAACCTCCAATACGGCTGATTTCTTAACTTTTGCACATGCCACTTTTAACATGTTTAACATTTTAACTGTGATCCTTTTAACATTTTTAACATTTTAACTGTGATCCGTTTAAATATAAAATAGTATTCTTTTTGCACATATGCGCATAGAGCACTTTATTGACCGATCAACCTCACTTGTCTTGTTTTTTAATCTATGTATATATATATACACATATATTTTCTGTTTGTGCCAAGAGTCAGTGAAACGAAATTTCGTTCTATGCACACTGTATTTTGAATGACAATAAAGTAGCTATTCTATAATAATACAACTAATACAGAAATAACAATACAAGCACATACACAGATGGAATCACTATAAATTATGAATTATTCTTGTACATCAGCTCCATGTGTGTGTGCTCTTAGTAAATGTTGTGTGTGTGTGTGTGTGTGTGTGTGTGTGTGTGTGTGTGTGTGTGTGTGTGTGTGTGAAGCGTGAAGCTGAGCTGTCGCTCGTCATCGTCCTTAAAGCTGTGGACGTTTCCACAGGCGTCTTCTCCTCCTCCTCTTCCTCCTCTTCTCCTCCGTCAGTCTGTCACATCAGCTTCATCTTCCTCTGCTTCTATACATCAACACACCATATAGAACACACACACACACACACACACACACACACACACACACACACACACAGGACTGTATACGCTGTGTGTGTGTGTGTGTGTGTTCAGAGCTTCAGACCTGACATTAAATGAAGCGTGTGTTGCATAATGCTTTTATCTCTACCACACACACACACACACACACACACACACACACACACACACACACACACACACGCTGCCACAGTCCTGGTCATTGATGTAGATGTTCTTTCTTTCATCTACTGGCACCTCCAAACATCTGTGTGTGTGTGTGTGTGTGTGTGTGTGTGTGTGTGTGTGTGTGTGTGTGTGTGTGTGTGTGTGTGTGTGTGTGTGTGTGTGTGTGTGTGTGTGTGTGTGTGTGTGTGTGTTACTACATGTCAAAAGGCTGCAGTGTGTGTGGGTGTTTTTCCTGTGAAGCCGGTTGCACTGGTGCAGAGAGAGATGTTCTGTTCTGTAGTTAACACAATAATATTAATACACACCAGAGATGTTCACAAGTCTTTTTTTGCAAGTCCAAGTCAAGTCTCAAGTCTTTGGTCACGAGTCCAAGTCAAGTCTCAAGTCTTTGAGGGGTGAGACTTCATCAAGTCTCAAGTCTTTGGTCACGAGTCCAAGTCAAGTCTCAAGTCTCTAAAAAATAAAAGTCTCCTGTCTCTTCTGGTTGTAATGACCCTTTATCATCTGCTGTTATCCGGTCTACTAAAGATACTGCACAGCTATATCTAAGAGATTCAAAGCATTTACTGTAGGTTATTATCACTCCTTTATCTATACAGTATTGATTAGTTGTTTATTATATGATCACTTTAAACAGGATATTGCAATGCAATATGAAGAAAACACACAATGAAAGCTCCTTTAAAGGAAACTGTATTCTGAGTCAAGAAATAATCAAGGCTGCTCTGCCCCTCTGCACTGGCCTTTTCTCTCTTTTTTTGCTTTGTTGAATTCAGAAAACCCAGATGAACAACATGGAACATGATTTAGGCTGTTAATTATAGGTCATTAGATCTGGGTGGTATAGCTCACATCTTTATGTGCAGCAAAACCTTTCTGGATCCGCATCGTTGTTATTATTTTTTTAATTAGCTCCGTCAACTCATGGGGGCGTGTCGACACATGCAGACTTCTATAGGTGCCTTCAGTCATATTTCACAGCAAAAACATAAATAAACCGGAGGATTTAGCCTACAGTAGCCTGATATGTGCCCGTTATTCAGCAGCTAGTCCCCGTGAAGGAAAGTTTCACAACAAACGGGCGTTGTGCATGTAGGCTACGGACGGTGCCGCTATTAACTCATTGAGTGCCATTGACGTATATATACGTCAATCAAAATCCAACGCTTGAGTGCCATTGACGTATATATACGTCAAATGCAGTTTTCTGCGGCTGGTAAATGGGGACGCTGTTGCGCACACTGTGAGTAATTTTGGGGCTTCTGGGATGTGTAGAACGAAGAAGACTGTAGATCAGAGCAAGAAGTGAAGAGGAAGGAGAAGACGAGTGCGATCGGTACAGAGATAAAAAAGTTGGGAAAAGTTTCTATTTCTAGAGGAAAACGACGGGCAGAGCCGGGAACAAGTGTAACGTGGAGCTGCAGGAAGCTTAGCCACTGATGCTATTAGCATAGCTCCAGCATGAAGTGATCGGAGGAGGCAGGAAAGGTAAACTGATCTAGATGATCAGCACCGAAATGCCGAAGCGAAAGCGGATCGCGGAGTCAGTTTCACCAGTTGCTGTCTAACCGACGTGACGACGAACCGAGAGATCAGCGCGGTGAGTCGCTGCCGCGGCCGCGTCCAGCAGAGAGGCTGAAGACGCCATGACGTCTCACTCCCTACTGCAGAGACGAGGGGAAGCAGCAGGAGGAGAAGTAGGAGAGGGGAGGGGCAGAGAGGGGGTGAGGGGAGGGGGGAGGAGGGGGTTAGGAGAGGGTGAGGGGGCAGCAACTGCAGGAGGAGTAGGAGAGCAGGCATCACTCTGCATAGTAGGACTCCTACTTGTTGTATTTTAGTTTTTTTTTTTTTTTGTACAATGAAAAAACATGTGAAATGAAATTTTCAGATGTCTTACATGTTTCTGAAGCCAAAATTAAAACGGATAAATCACTGTTTGTCTTGAGAGACTCTCTTTCACAAAAATGCATTTTTCTCAGCTTTCTAGAAAAAAAGTGGTCTTTTTGGTGCAACCAGGCTCTATTCAACTTAAGATAAATTAAGAATGGAACAAGGTACAAACAAATGGTTTTTCCCTAGTTAAATAGAGAGTCTCCTCTTTCCTTTGAGCTATTTTGTGTTTTCAGAGTCATAATACAAAATATTCTCTTGGTCTTAAAATATTACTCAAAATGCCCCGAAACGCTGGCACATGGCACTGACCATTTTATAAAAGGGCTGGCACTCAATGAGTTAAAAAGGAAAAAAAAGCCAGTTCACAGTCACCTGTCACTCACCCGCAGCAGCTGACTGCGCTATCAGAGGAGCTCTGCTGCTCCTCTCTCTTTAGTCACTGGTGTTTGGCTGCACTCTGTAGGAGTTCAATATGAAGATCTAACCTCCATCTGAATAACGTTACCGGCCATGTGGCGCTGCTCCACTAGTGGTGTGTTAACGGAAAAAAAAAAAAAAAAAAGAAAAGAAAAGAAAAAAAAAGGTCGTCGGTCGTCCTGTCAGGAGGGAGACACGAGCCAAAAAAAATAATGATTGTTCACGAGTCTCAAAACACGAGTCCAAGTCAAGTCTGAAGTCTCTGTGGGTGCGACTTAAGTGCGACTCGAGTTCGAGTCGCAAACTCGAGTCCCCATCTCTGATACACACACACACACACACACACACACAGACACACACACACACACACACACACACACACACACACACACACACACACACACACACACACACACACACACACACACACACACACACACACACACACACACACACACACACACACACACACACACACACACACACACACACTCTCTCTCTCTCTACTGATCACATGACGTTTATTTAAACGGTCACATGACACATGTCACTGGTTCTGTTCTAGTATCAACTGTGTAGGAGGGTTTTCCTTCCTTCCTTCCTTCCTTCCTTCCTCCCTCCTTCCTTCTTTCCTCCCCTCCTTCCATCTTCCATCCTTCCGTCCTTTCTTCCTCCTTCTGTCCTTCTTTCCCTCCCTCCCTCCCTCCTTTGTCGTCTTGTTTCCAGTTTAACGCTGTAAACAGACAGTTATTGTTAAATCACATCTCATTAACATTGAACTCGTTAGTTTGTGTTAATGTGTAAAACAGTAAAACAACGAGTCAGTCCAGAGTTTTTCTGTGAAGAACAGAAACAGAAAGTGCAGTTTATTATTTCAGTTATGTAACAGAAATAAAACTCTCTTCACTCTTCAGACTAATACTTCCTGTGTTATTGATGTGTTAGTGTGGCGGTCGGTGGAGCAGTGGGTGGAGCTGTTGGCTCTGCAGCCAGGACCAGGAGCTGGGTTCAAACCTGGTCTGGTACCGGAGAGAGTTCTCTACAGGTTCCACTGATCCTCTTCTGCTCTTCCTTCTTTCCGTTCGTCCTTCCTTTCTCCTTCCTTCCTTCCTTCCTTCCTTCCTTTCTTCTGTTCTTCCTTCTTTCCTTCCTTCCTTCCATTCGTCCTTCCTTACTTCCTTCCTCCTTCCTTTCTTCTGTTCTTCCTTCTTTCCTTTCTCCTTCCTTTCTTCTGTTCTTCCTTCTTTCCTTTCTCCTTCCTTTCTTCTGTTCTTCCTTCTTTCCTTTCTCCTTCTTTTCTTCTGTTCTTCCTTCTTTCCTTTCTCCTTCTTTTCTTCTGTTCTTCCTTCTTTCCTTCTTTCCTTCCATTCGTCCTTCCTTCCTTCCTTTCTCCTTCTTTTCTTCTGTTCTTCCTTCTTTCCTTTCTCCTTCCTTTCTTCTGTTCTTCCTTCTTTCCTTTCTCCTTCCTTCCTTCTGTTCTTTGTTCCTTCTGTCCTTCCTTCCTTCTGTTCTTCCTTCTGTCTGTCCTTTCTTCCCCCTTCCTTCTTCCTTCCATCCTTCCTTCCGTGCTCCTTCCTTCCTTCTTCCTTCCTTCCCTCCATTCTTCCTTACTTCCCTCTTTCCTTTCATCCATCTTTCCTCCCCCATGTGTATTGTATTATTTGAACTAAGATGAAGTGTGATGATGATGATTTAATTGACATGCCCGAAATAAACAAATTGATTGATTGATTGATTCCTTAAATCAATCAATCCTTCCTTCCTTCCTTCCTTCCTTCCTTCCTTCCTTCCTTCCTTCCTTCCTTCCTTCCTTCCTTCCTTCCTTCCTTCCTTCCTTCCTTCCTTCCTTCCTTCCTTCCCTCCCTCCTTCCTTCCTCCTCTGCCCTCTCTTCTCTCTCCTCAGTCTTTTCCTCGACGTGCTTCAGATTTGCTGATGTGCATTTTTCCGTTCAAATGTTCACCAAGTGATGATGAAACCGTTTCCACGGTGACGTCCTCAGTCTGAGTTTCTCCTCCAAGACAACGGACGAAACGTTAGTCAATCAGCTGCACGTCGTCCACAACGTCACACACACATGACACACACGCACACACACACACACACACAGAAACGAACCACAAAAGGAAGAAATGTGGTTGATGCCAAATTCACAAGAATGAACAATAGAATAAAACATCAAAACATGAAGCAGCTCTGTGGACCTCATTAACACACACACACACTGACACACACAGACACACATTGGGAAACACACACTGACACGCACATACAGACACACACATGCACACACACACACACATGCAGACACACTGACACACACATGCACACACACATGCACGCACACACACACCGACACATCCAATGACAGATGGACCAGAACTTAATTCAAAGACTTTCACCAATAAACTCCCTTCAGTGGCAGGTGGTGTGTGTGTGTGTGTGTGTGTGTGTGTGTGTGTGTGTGTGTGTGTGTGTGTGTGTGTGTGTGTGTGTGTGTGTGTGTGTGTGTGTGTGTGTGCAGATTCACTCTTTCTCTCCAGTTCAAGTCGTTCTTCATCACCTGCAGTTTGTTCGTCTGTACGTGAGTTGATCTGCTTCATTTAAATCAACCTTCACTGAAGTTAAACCAGTTTAAACCGGTTTAAACCAGTTTAAATGTTAAACCTGTTTAACATTTAAACTGGTTTAAAGTTTAAAACCTTGAGCCTGTTGTTTTTCCTCTGACTGAGTCGTGTGTTTAAACGTTTTTAACTTGAACCAGATCTGTTTCAGTGTTGCTTCTTCCCTCTTTCCTTCCTTCCTTCCTTCCTTCCTTCCTTCCTTCCTTCCTTCCTTCCTTCCTTCCTTCCTTCCTTCCTTCCTTCCTTCCTTCCTCTCTTCCTTCTTTCTTTCCTTCCTTCCTTCCTTCCTTCCTTCCTTCCTTCCTTCCTTCCTTCCTTCCTTCTTTCCTCCTTCCGTCTTTCTTTCCTTCCCTCCTTCCTTCCCTCCTTCCTTCTTTACTTCCTTCCTTCCTTCCTTCTTTCCTTCCTCCCCTCCTCCCCTCCTTCCGTCTTTCTTTCCTTCCCTCCTTCCTTGTTTACTTCCCTCCCCTCTTCCATCCTCCCTCCCTTTCTTCCTTCCTTCCTCCCCTCCTTCCTTCCCTTTTTTCCTTCCCTCATTCCTTCCATCCTTCCTTCTTTACTTCCTTCCCCTCTTCCATCCTTCCTTCCTTTTTCCTTCCTTCCTTCCTTCCTTCCTTCCTTCCTTCCTCCCCTCCTCCTCCTCCTCTGCTCTCTCTGCTCTGTTTCAGTGTTGGTGAATGAGTGAATGAGTGAATGAGTGACATCACGTTGCTCTGCTGATCTGAGAGCAGCTGAGTTTTATTCTGCCACCTACACAACTCATCATAAGCTGATTAATCCCTGAAAGTGAGAGCAACAAACATGTTTCTCTACGTGTGTGTGTCTGTGTGTGTGTGTGTTTCTCTCTCGGTATGTGTGTGTGTGTGTGTGTGTGTGTCTGTGTATTTGTGTGTTTCTCTCTCGGTATGTGTGTGTGTGTGTGTGTGTGTGTGTGTTAGTATGTGTGTGTTTGTGTGTCAGAGAGAGTTGAGGGATGAAAGCTGGTTTCCATCATTCACCATGATAGCAGGATACTAGCTGCACCAGTAAATGGATTACCTTATCTCAGACCCCTGGATGAGTGTGTGTGACTGACTGTGTGACCGTGTGACCGTGTGTGTGTGTGTGTGTGTGTGTCACAGTTGTCGCTCAGAGATATGAGCGGAGCGTTCTGTTTACTGCAGCTCCTCCTGTTTTCTCCACATGAGTCTCCACACGTCCATGAATCAGTCTCAGTTTCGTGTCGTTTTCCTCTAAACGTTGTTTCTCTCTTTTCGTTTGTCTGTTTGTTTTCTCTCAGGTTGGAGGTGAAACTGTCACTTTTCTCTCTAAAGGAGCTGCGTCACCGTGACGACTCACACCTCTCAGGTGCTCTCTCCATCATCTCGTCACAAATCAAAGCACTGGACTTGTTTGCACATTGACAGGAAAAATATGAAAATACGACAAAAATCAGAATTTGAATGTTCTTATCTGACATTTAACTAGTAGCCTAAGCTTTATAACGCACTCTCTCCTTCTTCTTTATTCTTTATTTTAATTGACAAAACCACTGCTGTTTCTTTTTAGAATTATTGTCTTGTTGTAAATGTGTCTCCTTCTTATTTTGCAAACAACATTACAAGGAGAACGGCTTCTCGCTCGCATATTAAACAGGTTTTTTCATGAAAGTGACAATAAATTGAATTGAATTCTTCAGGTAGCTTAAAAGCAGCTTGTTTTTAGACACTTTTTTTTACTTGTTTCAAGCAGATTTTCACTTGAAATAAGTAGAAAAATCTGATAGTGGAGCAAGTTTTTATTTCTTATTACAAGCACAAAAAACTTGCTTTCACTGGCAGATTTTTCTACTTATTTCAAGTGAAAATTAGTTTGAAACAAGTGAAAATGATCTAAAAACAAGTTCATTTTTAGGTGATGAGTCTTATTTTAAAGAGATTAGTTTTGACTAGAAATGAGACATTTTGACTAGAAATAAGACAAATATTCTTGGAAGTTAGATTTAGTATTTGTGTTAGTTAGTTCTCTTGGTCACAGTGTGAACTCTGTTGTTTTTACTTTGACTTTTGTCCCTGAGAGGCTGCCGTAGCACCGCGTGTCCTCTCTTCTCTCAGTGTAACAGTGTGTTTTATTGCAGCGTGAGGAGTCGAGGTCGTGTTAAAGACAAATATGAGTTCCTCCTCTGTAACAGAAAATAAATAAATAATAAATCTTGATGTGAGAACATTAGAACAAATAGAGAAGAAACAACTGAGTGTTAAAGTCTCTGATCTCTGCATGTGTGTGTGTGTGTGTTTGTAGAGTCTCCAGAGTGTGAACAACTACAGGAGACTATAAATAAACCAGATTCAAACTCTGTCTGTCTGTCGAGAAATACACACACACACACATGACCAACACACACACACAAACACACACACACGCGCGGAGTCGGGATCAAGCGAGCGTGTCCAATCTAGAGACGCAAACATCTTCAGAGGACGACACGTCAGTCAAAGCAACGGGAACACGATGGAGAGCGATGAGGCGAGGAGGAGGAGAAGACACACACACACACACACACACACACACACACACACACACACACACACACACACACACACACACACACACACACACACACACACACACACACTCACACACACACACACACACACACACAGAGGATATAAACATGCAGAGAAGTGGAGGAAGACGGAGATTGAAGGGAACAGAGGGATTCAGTTACAGACCTGAAGGACTGTCAAGGAAGATAGGAAGGAAGGAAGGAAGGAAGGAAGGAAATAAGGAAGGATTGAAAGAAGGAAGGAGGGAAGGAAATAAGGAAGGATGGAAGGAAAGAGGGAGGGAAAGAAGGAAGGATCATGGAAGGAAAGGAAGGAAGATAGGAGGGAAAAAGGATGAAAGGAGGAAGGAAGGGGGAGGGAAAGAAGGAAGGATGGAAGGAAAGAAGGAAGGAAGGAAGGAAGGAAGGAAGGAAGGAAGGAAGGAAGGAAGGAAGGAAGGAAGGAAGGAAGGAAGGAAGGAAGGAAGGAAGGAAGGGGGGAGGGAGGGAGGGAAGGAAGGAAGGAAGGAAGGAAGGAAGGAAGGAAGGAAGGAAGGAAGGAAGGAAGGAAGGAAGGAAGGAAGGAAGGAAGGAAGGGAGGGAGGGAGGGAGGGAGGGAGGAAGGAAGGAAGGAAGGAAGGAAGGAAAACCCTCCTACACACGTTGCTACTAGAACAGAACCAGTGAAGGTTTGTGTCATGTGACTGTTTAAATAACCGTCATGTGATCAGTGGAAGTAGAGAGAGTGTGTGTGTGTGTGTGTTCATGCGTATGTGTGGCTGCAGTAGTGAACATGTGTGTCGCAGGGCCGGCTCTACACAGGCAGCGCCCCCTCAAATAAATGTCTTGCCCCCTCAAATCCAAATGTTAGAAGTTGAGAAAGCACATTGTAATATACACTATAAATGTGTATATTACAAGTTGACAAAATGATCTGCAGTAGCACAAAAAATCTGCCGAAAAAGGGGGCACTGTTCTTTTCTAAAATGTTCTGTTCTTTTATTATTTTTTTAGTGACTACCTTTCAGTTTTGTAAATCTTGACCATAGTAGACCCCCCCCCCCCTCCTCTCCAGAATGCTTCACTCACATTTTAAAATCACAAAAATTTTCTGGGGGGATGCCCCCAGACCCCCCCACAGGGGTTTAGCTACTCACCTTTTTCACCCCCTCTGGGTTTGTAATGCATCTTCAGGTACAGTATATGCACCCCTGACCCCCCATATAATGTGGCTCTTTGCATTACGACAGTAAGAACAAAAAGTGCTGTCCACATGATGCCTCCTTCACATTTCTGACTGCCCCCTTATATATGCTGCCTAGCACCGGCCCTGGCTAAACGTCGCTTGTGGTCAGAAAGTAAATGACAGGCTTGGTGTGTGTGTTTGTTCCTGTGTGTGTGTGTGAGTGTGTGTCGTCCAGCCAACAGCCACATCACTCATCCTTTCATCAGAACAACTGAGGACAGAGAGAGAAGAGAGACAAAGGAAAGGGCAGAGGAACGACAGGGGAGAACAGACGGGAAGAAAAGCTGGGATGGAAATAGAAACGTGTGTGTGTGTGTGTGTGTGTGCGTTTGTGCGTTTGTTTGTGTGTGTGTGTGTGTGTGTGTGTGTGTGTGTGTGTGTGTGTGTGTGTGTGTGTGTGTGTGTGTGTGTGTGTGTGTAAAACTGTAGATGAGAGCGCAGAAGGAGAACAACGCTCCATATGCTCCTCCTCCTCCTCTTCTCTCAGGTTCGGTGACAACTCACTCACACCAGCCTCTTTAAAGGGATAGTTCAACATTTAGTCAAACTGGCCCATTGCCATAACCCCTATAGTCATAGCAGTAGGTTCGTTACCTTTAATTGTCGGTGCAAGCTGTTTTTAGAACGGCGGAGCAGAGCCGTGAGCTGCTCAGAGCTACGCTACGGAGGCTCATTATGGGATTTCTTGGTTTCCCTCATCAAACTCATCAAATACAAAATCCCAAAACTCCAAAACGCTTTCGTGGACAAGTTGTGAGCTGCACATTCACCACGCTATGAGATAATAACACAACGTTACCAGACAGAGTTGTTTTAGAGGGAAATTCATGCAAAACCACTGATGCACGTTGCCTTCAGGGACAGTTTTTCATCAACAGTCTCTGTATTTCCCTCTAAAACAACTCTGTGTGGTAACGTTGTGTTATTATCTCATAGCGTGGTGAATGTGCAGCTCACAACTTGTCCACCAGAGCGTTGTGGAGTTGTTGGATTGTGTATTTGATGACTTTGATGAGGGAAACCAAGAAATCCCATAATGAGCCTCCGTAGCGTAGCTCTGAGCAGCTCACGGCTCTGCTCCACCGTTCTAAAAACAGCTTGCACCGACAATTAAAGGTAACGAACCTACTGCTATGACTATAGGGATTATGGCAATGGGCTAATTTGCCGAAAATGTTGAACTATCCCTTTAAACATGTTCACCAACCAGGTCAGTGTTTAATTTAAAAAAAAGTAGAAATAAAAAGGCTCAAGCTCCAAATCCAGAGTAACATCTGGGATTAAAAGTTCTTCTGACAGGAACAAAGTGCTGTGATAGTTTGCAGCATCGTTGTCGTTGTTCCTGTGAGGAGAGACGGGACTGAATGAGGAGTTCAGGTGTTCGCTGCAGGTGAGGGAACGATTCATTTCACCACCAAGGTCGAGAAAGTGACGTCTTCTGTTTGTGGATAATAGAATAATCCATCACTCTGTCTAACGTACAGAACACAACACAACACAACACAGGCTGCAGATGTCTGAGAGGAAGCAGCTGGAGATACGACACGATGCTACACACTGTCAACAGCTGCAACTGGTCGTTTATTTAACAAATCTTACTACGATGTACAGGAAAATAAATCTGAACTCAAATATGATATAAATGTAATTCACTTTTGCAATGCAACACTATGTTTCTTGACAAACTTTACATAATTTTCTTCTTCTACTTCCATTTCTTCTTTGCTTTGCTGTAGGTATTATCTAATTTGTGAATTAATTATTTGTAACAAGGGGTAGACAATATAAGTTCGCTTATTTGTGCCCCCTTTCATTCAAGAGTTACAGTATTGTCATTGTTTTATTTTATTTTTTGTTTTTATGCTCAATAAATGAAAGAAATAAATTAAAGCAGAAGTAAGTGATCCGGTGGTTTTGTCTAACTTCTTGTCAGCAGATGGAGTTAGCAGTCCCCGCCCTCGTCCCTACGTCACCACATTCAGGCACATCTCTTGGCTGCACACACAGAGAGGACTGCCCCTTTATGCCGTTCTCTCTCCTCATTGGATAAAGGTTGTAGGATACAAGGAAAGTTTTCTCCTGGGCTCAGAGCAGAGCAGAGGGACTGACAGACCCGTGTTTCAGACCAAACACTCTATCCACCACTTTCCGGAGAACGACGCTGGGTGTCGCCATGACACTCCATTCATTACATTTTAGATTAACGTTAGCTGTTAGCCGTTAGCAGTGTCTTAAATAACTCAATAAACAGCCCATGAAAATTTTTTTTTTCCAGCGGATATCCTAGTTCCAACATGACTGAGCTAACTGGAGTTGTTTCATGTTGTGTCCGACAACGGGAGGGTTTTAACAGCTGACGTCCTGATGTTAGTTTGCTGCTGCTGTTAGCTGTCAGCAGCAGCAAAGCTAACGGCTACGATAGCCATGACTAGTTGCAGAGGCGTGCACACAGAAGCGGTGGTGTTTGTTCGGTAATTCGTTTTGTAGACTTGACAAAACATCAGATTAGTCAGGGTGGTTTTGGCAGCCCGGAGCCCCCACATTTGGTGCCTACACCGGTGGCTAACACTACCAGTTAGCCGCTACTACGGGGTGAAAACCGACTTCCATTGTGGTGTGACGCAATGGATCATGGGAAAATAAAGTGGTGGATAGAAGTTATTGCTGTCGGAAGATACAGATGTTACTGGTTCAAATTTGCGGACTTCACGCGTGGTCCACGCGAGACGGCACAAGACTCATGCATTTTTTTTCTTTGGCGAGACAAGAGGTTTTAATGAAAAGCCTCAATGTGCCAAAACAACCGCCAGGTGGCATCTGTGAGAACGGAGGACGACAGGCGGATGACTCAGTGATCTGTGCAGTAATCCACAGCTTAAACTCTAGGCTATTAAACTAGAACTAACTACTGTAGCCTATACACTGCCTAAATCACAGAAACTATTGTAATATGATAAAGCCTGTCTTGCTTTATGACTTGATGATTATGTATCACATATCGCCGCGATTAGGAGTGGCGCTGTTCATGATACAGAATACAAGAGGATGAAAGGAGAACTAGCTGCAGACAGTAAATAATATAGTAGCCTAGTTTTTCAATGACAAAATGTAACGACGGCAGCTACAGTAGACTATAGCCCACGTCTCACTCTCTTTTTTCGGTCATCTGTCTCGTCATCTCCAAAATGTGTTTTTAAAATGAGCCAACTACAGTACTGTGCAGTAGTGCCGCAGATTTCTCACTCCGCACCTTGTTTGAGAGTGCAGCTGGATGATTTCTTGTGAATGAACGGGTCTGTGTCACTTTGGGGCTGGGCGATAAAACATAGGATAAATAACTTTCCCTCGATAGAAGACGCGGCCGATACAAAGTGACACCGTCAGCCAGGCCTGGACTTTTTATTTTTAATTATGAAGGATCATCTGCTCAAGGCAAAGATGATAGCATCAACAAAACACGGCGTAACACACGCGGCTGTATGGGACAGGCTTTTATTTAATTCAGAACAAACCGCTTAGCAAAAATGGAAAATATAGTCTATAATAATTAATTGATCTGTTGTTTGGCCACTGTTTGAAAATAACCCGAATTATGAGCAAATAATCTGATCCAGAACAGCAGTCATAATCAGACTTCTTCTAAATAAACCTAAACATTAAATAACTGGGTCAGGTCGGACCATGGGGTTATTTTTTCTCTTCTTCTTCACAGGAGAAGAGGAGGTGCGCTGCGCTCACGGACGCGTTGATGTTTTGTGATTTATCTGCTGCCTTGACTCTGCCCTTTATACATGTGCGTTCAGATTAACAATAAGACAAGCCATGGTTGAGTTTATTGAGTTTTAGCTGCTCAATCTCATTGTTTCAAAGAAAAGGGATTGATTTTTATAACGAAATGAAACGAAAACAATATTATATTGATACATTGTTGTAAAAAAAATCCAAAAGAAACGAAAATGAACTAAAGAAAATAACTTTCACACACACACATTAAAACAGTGCGATTGGTTGAAAGCTGATAATTAGCCATGTGCTTATAAGCTGATTGGCCGAAACCAAGAACAGAGCCGCGTGAATGGCCAATCGCCATGTGTTAACATTTCCATATTCCGCACATTCTGTGACAAACTGTAAACTGTTTTCTTGTCTGTAACAACATCTATTGCACGTCTGTCCGTCCTGGGTGAGGGATCCCTCCTCTGTTGCTCACCCTGAGGTTTCTCCTGTTTTTCCCTGTTAAAAGGGTTTCCATGGAGTTTTTCCTCAGTCGATGTGAGGGTCTAAGGACAGAGGATGTTGCTACGATGCCATGTGAAGCCCTTTGAGACAAACTGTTTGTAAAAACGGGCTATACAAATAAAATTGCCTTGCCTTGCCTTGCCTTAACGGCCGACATGTAAATCAGCTGTTTCGATGGGCGTTATATGAATAGAGATGTTAATGTGGTACTTTGCACATAGCCTCCTCTTCTCCTGTGAAGAAGAAGAGAAAAAATAACCCCATGGTCCGACCTGACCCAGTTATTTAATGTTTAGGTTTATTTAGAAGAAGTCTGATTATGACTGCTGTTCTGGATCAGATTATTTGCTCATAATTCGGGTTATTTTCAAACAGTGGCCAAACAACAGATCAATTAATTATTATATACTATATTTTCCATTTTTGCTAAGCGGTTTGTTCTGAATTAAATAAAAGCCTGTCCCATACAGCCGCGTGTGTTACGCCGTGTTTTGTTGATGCTATCATCTTTGCCTTGCGCAGATGATCCTTCATAATTAAAAATAAAAAGTCCAGGCCGGCTGCATGGCTGACGGTGTCACTTTGTATCGGCCGCGTCTTCTATCGAGGGAAAGTTATTTATCCTATGTTTTATCGCCCAGCCCCAAAGTGACACAGACCCGTTCATTCACAAGAAATCATCCAGCTGCACTCTCAAACAAGGTGCGGAGTGAGAAATCTGCGGCACTACTGCACAGTACTGTAGTTGGCTCATTTTAAAAACACATTTTGGAGATGACGAGACAGATGACCGAAAAAAGAGAGTGAGACGTGGGCTATAGTCTACTGTAGCTGCCGTCGTTACATTTTGTCATTGAAAAACTAGGCTACTATATTATTTACTGTCTGCAGCTAGTTCTCCTTTCATCCTCTTGTATTCTGTATCATGAACAGCGCCACTCCTAATCGCGGCTATCAGGCTGTCAGCATTGTCCCCAAAACGTCTGAGCAGTATTTAGTACGGTGCTGCCACCTAGAGGAAAACAGTTGTGGTGAAAAGTCACGCGATCACGCGATCCTGCAGTGCAGGACAAACCCCGCAAATTTGAACCAGTAACATCTGTACAACTATTTAAGACTTATTAACACAAACATTCACCTCACTTCTGCTTTAATGAACTAAACTAAACTAATAATTTGTTGCATTATTTAGAAAAAAAAGTGGTGTTTGTAGGCCTAGGATATGTCCTGCTCAGTACTGGCAAATGCATTGGAATTTAAACATAGAAATAGAGCAAAACATACTTTATTCTTTTCAGAAGAAAGTATGTTTTTATAGGCCCAGTTCCATTTAAATCCACTATAGGTGGATACAATATTTATTTAGTATTTATCCTTCTGTTGTGGTTACACCATTTGACATTTTCAACATAATCAATCTCCTACAATTTTTAAATATATATTTCTGAATTGCGCATCTTGCCAACCCTTACTGTATTTGTCACTGATCCAAAATGTCTACGTATAAACTGACTTCATGACACAAAGTGACCAGTTTAAAAACAGTAGAAACAACATTTAGCTAATAGAATCAGTTTCCATGGTTACGGTTTCAGCTGTTACAACCTGGGTCATAGATCGACTCGTCATGTTTACAGAGTGAACAAAGGTGTCGTTACACTGTTTACTTCATGATCATCATTTAAAGTTACTTCAAAACATTTTAATGAGACAAAGGCGTCAAATATTCCTGTCTCAGTTTGTCTCTTCTGTCTTTCTCCTTTATTATCTTCACCTCCTCCTCCAGTCTATCTCCTCCTCCCCTCCTCCCCCTCCTCCTCCTCCCCCCTCATCGTTCAGTCGCTGTGGTTTCGTGTCACAGTCGATCTGATCAGAGAGCATCATGGGAAACTGGAGGTGAGAGAGAAACGACCTGAGGGATGTGACAGATAAATGGAGAGGAGGAGGAGGAGAGAGAGAGATGGAGAGATCTGACAGGAGGAGGAGCAGAGATGGAGGGGAGGAGGAGGAGGAGGAGGAGGAGGAGGAGAAGGAAGGGGAGGGGGAGGGGAGATGGAGAGATCTGACAGGAGGAGGAGCAGAGATGGAGGTCAGAGAGGAGGAGGAGGAGGAGAGGAGATGAGGGAAGGAGAGGAGAGGAGAGGAGAAGAGAGGAAAGGAGAGGAGAGGAGAGGAGAAGAGAGGAGAGGAGAAGAGAGGAGAGGAGAGGAGAAGAGAAGAGAAGAGAGGAGAGGAGAGGAGAAGAGAAGAGAGAAGAGAAGAGAAGAGAGGAGAGGAGAAGGGGAGAAGAGGAGAAGAAAAGAGGAGAGGAGAGGAGAGGAGAGGAGAGAAGAGGAGAGGAGAGGAGAGGAGAGGAGAGGAGAGGAGAAGAGAGGAGAGGAGAAGAGAAGAGAAGAGAAGAGAAGAGAGAAGAGAAGAGAGGAGAGGAGAAGGGGAGAAGAGGAGAAGAAAAGAGGAGAGGAGAGGAGAAGAGAGGAGAGGAGAGGAGAGGAGAGGAGAGGAGAGGAGAGGAGAGGAGAGGAGAGGAGAGGAGGGGAGAGGAGAAAAGAGGTGAGGTGGAGAGGAGAAGAGAGGGGAGAGGAGAGGAGAAAAGAAGAGAAGAGGAGGAGAGGAGAAGAGAAGAGAGGAGAAGAGAGGAGAGGAGAGGAGAGGAGAGGAGGGGAGGGGAGAGGAGAGGAGAAAAGAGGAGAGGTGGAGAGGAGAAGAGAGGGGAGAGGAGAGGAGAAAAGAAGAGAAGAGGAGGAGAGGAGAGGAGGAGAAGATAGGAGAGGAAAAAAGAGGAGAGGAGTGGAGCGGAGAGGAGAAAAGAGGAGAGGAGGCAAGGGGAGAAAAAAAGAGGAGAGGAGTAAAGAAGAGAGGGGGAGAGGAGAAAAGAGGAGAGGAGAGGAGAGGAACAGAGTTTAGAGATGACATCATCCACGGTGATGTCACAGTGATGTAATACAGACCTGATGATGTCACCATCTTGTCTCGTTTCTCTTTTTCACTCCACTGAGATGTGTCTGTTTCTTTGTGGCTGCATTGTTCTTATACAAATGATCCTCTGTGTGTGTGTGTGTGTGTGTGTGTGTGGTGTGTGTGTGTGTGTGTGTGTGTGTGTGTGTGTGTGTGTGTGTGTGTGTGTGTGTGTGTGTGTGTGTGTGTGTGTGTGTGTGTGTGAAGTGTTGTTTTGGGGCTTATCGTGCAGGATTCAGGAGGAGATGGACAGACTGGACAGACACACAACGACACAACACAACAGCCAGAGAGACGGTGTAAGCTGCTTTTTGTTGCTGCACAGACAAAATACATTATAGCTACTAGAAGACACACACACACACACACACACACACACACTCAGAGTTTTACAGCTGTTTCTGTTGCTTCTTCTCTGATTATTGATGATTGTGTCTCATGTGCAGTTTTTATTTAAAGGGATAGTTCAACATTTTGCCAAATTGGCCCATCGCCATAATCCCTATAGTCATAGCAGTAGGTTCGTTACCTTTAATTGTCAGTGCAAGCTATTTTTAGAACGGTGGAGCAGAGCCGTGAGCTGCTCAGAGCTACGCTACAGAGGCTCATTATGGGATTTCTTGGTTGGTTTCCACAACGTTACCACACAGAGTTGTTTTAGAGGGAAATACAGAGACTGTTGATGAAAAACTGTCCCTGAAGGCAACGTGCATCAGTGGTTTTACATGAATTTCCCTCTAAAACAACTCTGTGTGGTAACGTTGTGTTATTATCTCATAGCGTGGTGAATGTGCAGCTCACAACTTGTCCACCAGAGCGTTGTGGAGTTGTTGGATTGTGTATTTGATAAGTTTGATGAGGCAAACCAACCAAGAAATCCCATAATGAGCCTCCGTAGCGTAGCTCTGAGCAGCTCACGGCTCTGCTCCACCGTTCTAAAAATAGCTTGCACCGACAATTAAAGGTAACGAACCTACTGCTATGACTATAGGGGTTATGGTGATGGGCCAATTTGACAAAATGTTGAACTATCCCTTTAAATAAAACAGTTCTCGCACAGCCATGATTGCAGCATAGCAGCACTGTGTGTGTGTTGAGGATGAAGTTTCCTGTTGTGTTGTGTTATTTAGTCGTTTCTCTGGGTTAATCTCATTGTGCTCGGCTCATGTTGTTGCTGTAAACACACAGAGAGAGAAATCCTCCTGAAGGTCAGTAAACACAGCTGAGAGCAGCAAGAAGAATCATTTCACATTCAGATTATGTTTTTATTCTCATTGCATTTCGACTGGACGGACGCATCGATTTCAGGTAGAAAACGACTCTCAGTCTCAGAACAGAAGGACAGAATAACAACTCCACTCTACATGTTAATGTGAGTCACCTGCAGAGAGTTAGAGGTCGACTTCTTCATCAGAAGAACTTTATAGAGTTATCATGATAATAAATCATAATACTGTGGAGCAGGGGATGATGAGACTATTTCCTCTTACATGCATCTCCTCTTCCAGCTTCTTCGTTCAAACAGAGTCTATTATGATTCTGTTGGTGCTGATGCTGTAAAACCCAGAACACTGTAATAAAACACATGATGACAGTCATTTGGTTTAAAACTCAGACTCTGAAGCTTCTTATTTGTTCTGGTTTCACTTTAAAAATCCTGATTATTACAGTTCTGTTTTAGTTAAAACATTATTAACTCATTGAGTGCCGCGCTGACCACAAATGACCACAAACCGTTTGTTTCTACGTGCCTCTGTTCCTGAGAAAAGTCAAGCTAAACATGGCTGGGTTTCACCAAAATCCCTCCTTTTTTTCTAGAAAAGGAGATAGAGCGTCTTTTATGAAAGGTGCGCTGTTTGTGTCTGTCGCTCTTCTGACACTCGCATTTCTGGATCAAAGGGCTCGTATAAGATAAATATATACAACAGTTGTTGTTCTATTCACAAAACCACCATCGGGGGCGGGGGGGGCGCCACTAAACAACAATAACACAGACGCACCGTGCCGTGTCACAGCTTCTCCCCGCGGAGCGTGAGGGTCTGTCGGCCACAGCGGCTCGGGAAGACCGGTCCCGCCGGTGGTCGCGGTCCTTCTGTGGTTCGGGTCAGTGATGCCGGTCTGCTTTGGTCCAGAGACCATCAGATTTTACCGCGGGAGGACTTTGGGGAGGACACGGTGTTGCTCCAGATGAAGACCGGGCGGACTGTCGGCTGAGAGCTTCCTGGTTCAGCTCCGAGCAGCTGCAGCAGCTGGAGCAGCAGCGCGGGTGAGAGCAGAGCAGCTGCTGCATCTGCATGCAGAACTCCGTTTGCAGAAGCCGAGTTATGATAAAAACTTCCAGATCATGAGCTGTCATGTGACTTTGATCGTCATCTATTTCAGTTCTCCTCGTCGTAGAGTCCCCAAATTTACATATAATGTGTATTAAAGTGTCTATTTTCATAATTTAAAAAAAAAGCAAAAAACGAAAAATCTCGTTTTTGGCACTCAACGCATGGGAACGAAAAACGAGAAATTACGTGGTTGGCACTCAATGAGTTAAAGAAGAATTCTGGTCATTTTTGACCCCTAAATCATTGTCCTGATGGTCACCCAGTGTTGGTTGGAGCAAAAAACGCGATTAAAATTGATGCAGGCAAACCAGAGTTACCATGGCTACCCAGCGCTAGGGATAGCCACAATGCTAACCCATGGGGGCAATTCTTCTCAGAAAACAGAGTCAGAGAGTCAGAGTCAGTTTATTTGCCATTTGTGGAAGGAGACCACATTGGAAAAGGGTTTGCGAGAGCTAAAAAAACCCCACTTAAGACAATAGAACAATAGACAACCAATAAGCAGATAAATAAACAATCAGTAAACAGATACAATAGATACAATAAAAAGGGACAATTTCCCCCATGGATAGGCTGACGGTCACATAGGAAAAGTACAGTACATGTAAAAAAAAAAAAAAGCATACTTTGTAAAGTGCAAAGGGCAAGGTGCCTTCCACTGGCGCCTGCAGGAGCATAATAAGAATAAAAAAATTGTGCAACTTTTGTTTGTTCAGGTTGCGCACAGCACTAGGGAAAAAACAGTTTGCATGCCTAGAAGAAGAGCATTTTATTGCACGATACCGTCTACCCGACCGGAGAGGAACAAAAAAAGCAGTGGCAGGGTGAGTGGGGTCATTTATAATATCTGAGGCACGGGACAGAAGCCTGGACCTGTAAATGACTTCAAGATCTGTGGTCTTACGAGCAAGACGGACAATTCTTCTCAGAGATTTCTGATCGCGTACAGTCAAATTCCCAAACCACACTGTAAGTGAGGAAGTGAGAACACTGCCGATAACACAATAATAAAAGTTTGATAAAATCTGGAAGTTTGAAGTGAATTCCTTAAGTTTGCACAGAAAAAAAAGCCGTTGAAGAGATTTTTTAACAATGATGCTGGTGTTGAGGTGCCAGCTGAGATCACCGGTGATAGTAACACCAAGAAATTTAAAATTACTCACCATCTCGACCTGAACACTATTAATAGTGAGAAGGAGATGGGACACCTTTTTTCTACGAAAATCAAACACAATTTCCAAACAGATTTCTCTGGTACATGACTGGAATCCTTAGAGACACCACTGAACTCATATAGTGTAGAGTAGAAACAGTAGAAACTTTGTGTTTTTGCATGTAGTGTAGTAGTGATGATTCCTTTACAACAATAACCGGTGGAGCAGTGCAGCGGTGATGTCCAGAATATCTCTGACGGTTTATTTTAGTAAAGAAATGATCACAACAAGGACAAAGTGTTAGTTTCTCTCTGTGATGGGATAGTAATGTCTTTCTGGGATGTTTCAGAGTTGGGCTATCTGAGGTGAGCGGCTACATGCAGAAACACAAAGTTTCTACTGTTTCTACTCTCCACTATATGAGTTCAGTGGTGTCTCTAAGGATTCCAGTCATGTACCAGAGATATCTGATTGTTTTCTGAGTGTTTGTTGTGGTTGAAAGAATTGCCCCCATGGGTTAGCATTGTGGCTATCGCTAGCGCCGGGTAGCCATGGTAACTCTGGTTTGACTGCAGCAATTTTAGTGGCGTTTTTTGCTCCAACCAACACTGGGTGACAATTTAGGGGTCAAAAATGACCGGAATTCTCCTTTAACTTTAGAGTTTTTCACTGTTTTACTAGAAAACTATTGTTCTCTCACATCAAACTCTTCTGTTTATATCTGAAGGTTTTCATTGAGATGTTTGTCCACATATTGTTCATAATCTGATTTATACTACATGTATATTTTATTCTAAAAACATGCAGATTTCTTATTTTTGTTTTATTTACATGTCTGTTGACAGTATTTCCTGAATTATGGAGCGATTTAAAAAATCCTTTGATTCTGTAATGTGTCAGCAGAATGAAACAATCATTTAGAGCCTGTTTTATTTATTTATTTTTTAATCCAATTATCAGATTTCTCTTCAGGAAATTTATGCAAATCTTGCGTGGTTAATTAGATAATGCCTCATCTGCATATTCAAGAAAACATTAGCACCTGTAGTGTTTTGCCTAAAGCTCCTCTTGAGTTGTAGAAACAAGATGAATCAAATGCTCCAAGAGGAAACGCTCTTAGTGAGCATCCATGTGATATCTATCTATTATATTACATTATATTATATTATATTATATTATAATGTGGCCTGAAAACCTACTTTCCCCCCCCTTTAAAAAGAAAATGCATATTCCTGCAGATTTTTCGGTGCCATATGTGCAGTTGATTTTACGCTGTAGCACTTTGAGATTTGTTTTGAATGAAAAGTGTGTTTGAAATAAAATATATTATTATTTATTATTATATTACATTGCTTTATATTACATTGGCAGCTATGACAGCCAGTATCTGGACTGATGTTAATATAAGATGATCTTCAGTTACTATTATTATTATATTATATTATATAAAAAGACAGAGATGAGTGTGTTGGTTCTGATCTTCTGTGTTTCTGTTGGTTTCTCTCTGTTTTTATCTGTTTACTTGACTTCCCTCCAGAGGAAACTCTCTCTTCTCAAGTGACATCTGCCTCAGACACTCGTGTGTTTGCGGAGCAGCCAGAGCCTCTTGAAACGAGGACGTCCTCCTCCTCCTCCTCCTCCTCTTCCTCCTCCTCCTCCTCCTCCTCTTCCTCCTCCTCCTCTTCCTCCTCCTCCTGCAGAGCCAGAAAACCTCGACATGGACGCTGATGATGCAGCCAAAAGTAAACTTGCTTCTCTCTCCTTCACTCCTTTTCTGCTGTTTCTGGGAAAACAAGCACTTAAACAACAAAAGTGGAACCTGGTACAGGTTTAAAACACACACACACAGACACACACACGAGTTAGTGGAGACATAAGCGTTTAAATTTAAAAACTTTGAATGTTCATACCTTTTTTCCAGAAATTTCTCAACAATATTTCCACAAATTCACATCATTGGCCCTAATTTGAACGTATACATTGACTAAAAAAGTAATGTTCTTTTAGCTCAGTCAGCTCAATTGACCACAATTATTTTGCAAAAAGGTTAAAGTTGTTTCCATTAGTCTGTTTAAAAACAGCTGGATCAAACTAACAGATACGTCATGTTTCATCAGTGTTTCCTCGCCGTTTATAAGCGTTCACATTTAAAAATGTTGAATACTCCTACCAAACCAACTGTACCTGCTACAGCTGTGCAACTTTTGTACATTTGAACTCATTTCAAATTATAAAGTCCATCACACTGAATTTGCTGCAACTGCATCTTCAGACCGTCCTGACATCTGGCTCGTTGACATTTGAAACATTGAGCCTACGGTGCATGAAAACATTTGACTGTAAACTGAACTGTAAACATATAGCAGCCAATTCTTGGTAAATACATTTTCAATCTTCCTCAAAGAAACTGACACACTGCAAAAACTCAAAATCTTACCAAGAATATTTGTCTTATTTCTAGTCAAAATAAATCTCATTTTACTTAAAATAAGACTCATCACATTAAAAAAGCAGCTTGTTTTTAGACACTTTTTACTTCTTTCAAGCTGATTTTCACTTGAAATAAGTAGAAAAATCTGACAGTGGAGCAAGTTTTTCTTTCTTATTACAAGCACAAAAAACTTGCTTTCACTGGCAGATTTTTCTACTTATTTCAAGTGAAAATACGTTTGAAACAAGTGAAAATGATCTAAAAACAAGTTAATTTTTATGTGATGAGTCTTATTTAAAGTGGAAAGAGATTAGTTTTGACTAGAAAGGAGACATTTTGACAAGAAATAAGACAAATATTCTTGGAAAGATTTTGAGTTTTTGCAGTGCAATATTTTGAAGTCGTAGTTGGTTGGTGAGGTTTGGAGGATGGTTCTTGGTGTCGGAGGTTCTGAGTTCAAGCCTCAACTAAGGCACGATCTTGTTGTTTTCCTATTTGTTACTCTAAATTTGTCCCAAACTGGCCCGACCACTGCTGCAAAGCATCTTTAATTTTGTTTCCATCTGCTCACTGATTCTTCTCTCTCTCGTCTCCTGCTCAGGTCCCATGATGCCTGTAGTTTAGCGCTTACAGACGATGAAGTGATGAAGTGATGGAGTGATGGAGTGGAGGTGAAGTGTTGGAGCAGGACGCTGGCTGAACTTTAATAAGCTCAGGTGTGTGAGGTCGCCACCTCTCTCTGTCTCCTCTCATCAGCTCCTTCTCTCCTCCCACTCGCTGCAACTGTCACTCATCATAATAATGATCCAGCTCAGCGTCCGTCCGTCCTCCTCTCACTCTGTCTGCTCACATCCCTCACTTCCTCCTCTTCCTCCTCCTCCTCCTCCTCCTCCTGCTGCTTCAGGCATGTGTGTTAATATAAATTAATTTACTTTAGACAAGAATATTTGTCTATTTCTTGTCAAAATGTCTCATTTCTAGTCAAAACTAATCTCTTTCCACTTAAAATAAGACTCGTCACCTAAAAATGAACTTGTTTTTAGATCATTTTCACTTGTTTCAAACTAATTTTCACTTGAAATAAGTAGAAAAATCTGCCAGTGAAAGTAAGTTTTTTGTGCTTGTAATAAGAAAGAAAAACTTGCTCCATTGTCAGATTTTTCTACTTATTTCAAGTGAAAATCTGCTTGAAATGAGTGAAAAGTGTCTAAAAATAAGCTGCTTTTTTATGTATAACTATGCATGTACAGTATATGTATAAATATACTTATTTTAGGTATAATGAGATTTGTTTTGACTAGAAATAAGACAAATATTCTTGGTAAGATGTTGAGTTTTTGCAGTGTGCACCGACGCCTCCATCCGATCTTTGACTCGACTGAGTTTCGACCTGGTTTGGTCTGAAGAGTTTGTGTCGATCCGACTCTGTTGAAATGTTGTGACATTTTAATCCTCAGGTTCCACGGTGATGAATTATGCACAGGTCTGTGAAAGGCTTTATGTAATGCTGATGAGACATGACACACACACACACACACACACACACAGAAACACACACGTAACTGCACACCGGGTCAAACCAGGAAGACTGTGAGGCTGCTGGTGGCGCTGGGTGAGTTTCTCATCATCATCATCGAGGTCGTCGTTGTCTCTGGTTCAGGATGAAGCTCCATCTCCTCCTCACTAATGAAACCATCATCTCAGCAGCTGATGTCAGTCTGATACAGATTTAGAGGGAAATACAGAGACTGTTGATGAAAAACTGTCCCTGAAGGCAACGTGCATCAGTGGTTTTGCATGTATTTCCCTCTAAAACAACTCTGTCTGGTAACGTTGTGTTATTATCTCATAGCGTGGTGAATGTGCAGCTCACAACTTGTCCACCAGAGCGTTGTGGAGTTGTTGGATTGTGTATTTGATGAGTTTGATGAGGGAAACCAAGAAATCCCATAATGAGCCTCCGTAGCGTAGCTCTGAGCAGCTCACAGCTCTGCTCCGCCGTTCTAAAAATAGCTTGCACCGACAATTAAAGGAGACAATCCTACTGCTATGACTATAGGGATTATGGCAATGGGCCAATTTGACAAAATGTTGAACTATCCCATTAAATACACAAGGGAATAGTTGATCAAACAGGTGGGAAACCTGACAGGAAGACAGGGGTAGGACACAGACTTTCAAAATAAAACAGGAAACAACTTAACTAAACAGAGGAAGACAAGGAGGACGTGACGAAACTGTGACTATGTGTCTTAAACCAGTGGTTCTCAACTGGTGGGTCTAGACCCGTTCTGGATGGGTCGCGGACAGCTGGTCAAAAAAGTAAATAATATTTAATGTATATCTGATGTTGGACATGTCTTTTATTTTGAAAAATAACTTATATTGAAAGGCACGAGACACGTGAACACAGTTGTAATGCTCCTCCTCACTTTCTGATTATTTGCTCCATTTGCTCTGAATGCAAAGATCTCAGTTTCTTATTAAAGCAGAAGTAAGCGACATTTTTGTGTTAATATAAGTCTTAAATAGTTGTATCTTCCGACAGCAATCACTTACATAGAGTGTTTGGACTGAAACACGGGTCTGTCAGTCACTCTGCTCTGCTCTGAGCCCAGGAGAAAACATTTATCGTATCCTACAGTTTTTATCCAATGAGGAGAGAGAACGACATGCAGGGCTGTGTGTGCAGCCAAGGAACGCCGTGAATGTGGTGACGTAGCGACGAGGACTGTTATGGTGCGTTCAAGGAAACTCGTTTTTTTCCGACCGTGAAGTGGTACCAGTTCGATCTGGTACGAGTTCACCGGTCAGAAGTTACGAGTGGCCGTTATAGTGACTTTCACCGGTAAAACAGGTCGGAGAAACACGAGTGGGTTGCCTGGAACGCTACAAAGTCGTAAGTTGTGACTTGAAGCTGTAATTTATGATTTCAAAAGCCTGCCTGGAACGCAGCATTAGCGAAAACGACCGGATCACTCACTTCTGCTTTAATGTGGCCTGAATGCAGTGAAAATACCTTGTTTTGTTTTGTTGGTCTCCATTTTGTGCAGTTTGATATTATTTTATTCACTTCCGTACATGCAGTTGTCATGGTAACTCCTCAGTTTCATTCATGTGCTCTGAAATGCACTTTGCTCAATAAAGAGCAAAATGAGTTTTTAAAGGCTTAAAAAAAATCTTAGTTTGAATTCTATAAAAGTGGGTCGCGACTTAATGACCATGGGAAGATGTGGAGCCCAGAGTGAGACTAGTTGAGAACCCCTGTCTTAAAGTTCATTACCTGGTTCTTAATCTAAAGGTGACAACCTGAAAACATAATTATATGTTTGTTAGAAAACTCTGAGCTGGAGGCTTCCCAGGCGCCGAGCAGATAATTAAAATCAAATCCAGTTAAAAAAATTAAAAAAATCAGTCCCAGTGAAATATGAAATATTAACTCGACTGTGACTCGCAGCATCTATCATTTGACAGACGCTGTGGGAGGAGAGGTCGACGTTTCACTCATTAACACCACACTTGATGGTTGAAGCATGTTGGAGTGTGTTTATACTGAGAGTCAGAAGGTTTTAGCTCCTTTGTTTGGTTTCAATCAGTGACTGAACCAACTGTGTTGTCTGAACACTCAGGAGCAGCGATCACAACTTCACTGTCTGGTCGGGTGAAGGTGTAAAATGTCCACAAATATCTTTAATAATGGAATGGAATGGAATGGAATGAAAGAAGGACAGAAGGAGGAAGGTAGGAAACAAAGGACAAACGGACAAAGGATAAAACTCTACCCTGGGACATTTTAAACTTATAAATTATTGTTAAAAAAAAAGTCTGTTGTGGACCTTGCTTTGTTATGTTGTGTATGTTCTTTGTGGTTTTTGTGAACTGTTTTTTGCAATGCTTCTTTGTAATATGTAAAAACCTTAAATAAATATATAGGTAGGAAAGAAGGAAGAAGGGAAGGAAAGAAGAATGGAAGGAGGAAGGAAGGAAGGAAGGAAGGAAGAAGGGGGGGGAAGGAAAAAGGGAAGAAAGAAAGAAAGAAAGAAATGAAGGAAGAAATGAAGGAAGGAAGGAAAGAAGGAAGAAGGGAAGGAAAGAAGAACGGAAAGAGGAAGGAAGGAAGAAAGGAAGGAAGAAGGGGGGAAAGAAAGAAAGAATGAAAGAAAGAAAGAAAGAAATGAAGGACGGAAGGAGGAAAGAAGGAAGGAAGAAAGGAAGGAAGAAGGGGGGGAAAGGAAAAGGGGAAGAAAGAAAGAAAGAAAGAAAGAAAGAAATGAAGGAAGAAATGAAGGAAGGAAAGAAGAACGGAAGGAAGGAAGAAAGGAAGGAAGAAGGGGGGAAAGAAAGAAAGAAAGAAAGAAAGAAAGAAAGAAAGAAAGAAAGAAAGAAATGAAGGACGGAAGGAAGGAAAGAAAGAAAGAAATGAAGGAAGAAATGAAGGACGGAAGGAAGGAAAGAAAGAAAGAAATGAAGGAAGAAATGAAGGACGGAAGGAAGGAAAGAAAGAAATGAAGGAAAGAAGGTGGGAAAGAAAGAAAGAAAGAAAGAAAGAAAGAAAGAAAGAAATGAAGGACGGAAGGAAGGAAAGAAAGAAAGAAATGAAGGAAGAAATGAAGGACGGAAGGAAGGAAAGAAAGAAAGAAATGAAGGAAGAAATGAAGGACGGAAGGAAGGAAAGAAAGAAAGAAATGAAGGAAAGAAGGTGGGAAAGAAAGAAAGAAAGAAAGAAAGAAAGAAAGAAAGAAAGAAAGAAAGAAATGAAGGACGGAAGGAAGGAAAGAAAGAAAGAAATGAAGGAAGAAATGAAGGACGGAAGGAAGGAAAGAAAGAAAGAAATGAAGGAAGAAATGAAGGACGGAAGGAAGGAAAGAAAGAAAGAAATGAAGGAAAGAAGGTGGGAAAGAAAGAAAGAAAGAAAGAAAGAAAGAAAGAAAGAAAGAAGAATTCTTTCTTTTGTAACCCTGGTTAGATTTACAGCACTCAGAAATACCGGTTTCCTTGAATGCATCGTAGTTTTCCCGTATTGTTGTTTTCTCGTCTGGTAGGCAAATTGAATTTCCGGAGCTTGCCCTGAACGCATCACCTGCAGCTCTCGGTGTGCGTGAAGGTGCACGACCGAGAAAACACAGGAGGAAAAGAGAAGGCAGAAAACCTCCATGCTGCCGTGTAGCAGCTGTTTTCTACGTAGTTAGCACATGAAAAGAGAGTTTTCCATGAACATTGGTGAGAGATTAGCGGTTTTCCCGGACTTTCTGAACTATTCTGGTGAGTTAGCATAACTGTTAGCTCAATTAGCACTAGCTATCATTGGCTCAACATGTGAAAAAAATGAATAACCAGTCAGAATAGTCGGTAAATATTATTTAATGATGCTTGAGATATGTTTTCATAGTATTATGACGATGTGACTGTTTAAATTGATTGTTATGAGTGTTTAGCACTGCCAGTGATGCAGAGCAATGTCATATTTACCCTCAATGTGTTACAAAAGGCTGTGTATTTCTCATGTTCACTGCAAAAACTCAAAATCTTACCAAGAATATTTGTCTTATTCATAGTCAAAATGTCATTTCTAGTCAAAACAAATCTAATTCTACTTAAAATAAGACTCATCACATTAAAAGCAGCTTGTTTTTAGACACTTTTTACTTCTTTCAAGCAGATTTTCACTTAGTAGAAAAGTATAGCCTAAGTATATAATAAGTAGAAAAATCGGACTGTTTTTTTTCTTTCTTATTACAAGCACTAAATAACTAGCTTTCACTGGCAGATTTTTCTACATAACTCCATTGAAATTTTGTTTGAAACAAGTGAAAATGATCTGAAAACAAGTTCTTTTTTAGGTGATGAGTCTAATTTTAAGTGGAAAGAGATTAGTTTTGACTAGAAATGAGACATTTTGATGAGAAATAAGACAAATATTCGTTTTTGCAGTGTTTGAAGCTTAAAATTCATATGTTTAAAGCTAACACATGCTAATTCAATTCATTACATATTTTCATTTCATCTGTTAAAAAAAAGGGAATTATTTTATTCATCTATGGGCTAGAATTTATTTTTTATTTTAAAACCAAGGACACTAGGGAAGTGTGAAAGTCTAACGCTTCTGTATTCTTGTGTGCAGGCTTTTTTTTTTTTTTGAGGGACGATTCTGTTGGTGCCATGTGAGGAGCTGCTCCATCGTGGTCCAGGACTTCGTTGCTGTTCGTTGCTGCCGTCTGCGTGTCAGGATGTCGACATGTGGATGTTTGCTGCACCAGGAGGCCGGTAGGAACAAAAAACTAAAGGAAATCCACCTGAGAGCCACCTTATTAATTATTTTTCTACACCCAAGATACACAAATAACTGAACTGACATAAAAAACTGAAGGTTGAAAACCAAGATAAACTGATAACTGAATAAAACTGACATCATAAGGAAACTGAAGGTCGACAACCAGTTAACACTGAAGTGGTACCACATTTCTTTTCTTTTTTTTCCTAAAATTTTTGGGGTATTGAAATATATTTTTAAATTTTTTTTTTTTTTTTTTAATTTTACATCCATTTTGGGTTGTTTAAATTATTTTTGTGGTATATTGTGGTAAAAGATAGCCTGCTACTGCCAATCTCCAAACCTGTGATAATCCTGAACTGAAAGGTCCGAGGTCTAAGATTTTGTAGGTTTCAGATATTGTAGACATTATACTTAGGATCAGAGAGAGGGAAGAGAGAGGGACACACCTCCAGGATACACTTTCTTCCTTTTTAAAGATATTTGAAGAAAGAAAGAAAGAAAGAAAGAAAGAAGAATTCTTCTTTCTTTCTTTCTTATTAAAGATATTTGAAGAAAGAAGAAAGAAAAAAGAAAGAAAGAAAGAAAAAAGAAAAAGAATGAAAGAAAAAATGAAGAAAAATGAAATAAAGAAGAAAGAAAAAAAGAAAGAAGAAAGAAAGAAAGAAAGAAAGAAAGAAAGAAATAAATAAAGAAAGAAAGAAACTCTGAGTGAGTACATTTACATACTAATCTGATTAAGCCACTACCATATGAACAGTAGCCATGTTTCCATCCAAAGTGATTCGCATTACTGGGCAATGCGCATTAAAAGAAATTCGAATCATGTGTGTTTCCATCAAAAGAACGGACTTTGGTGAAAAGTAAAAACTCGCGCAAGTTTTCTAAGTAACGCGAGATTTTCCGCGGGTTGTCATGGCAACCAGCCTGTAAACATTCCGTCGTCTTCCTGCCGGTGTTTTGATGTGGTGTTTTGATGTTTTACAATGGAGAGAGGACTTCAGTCATTAATTACACTCGCTCAAGTGGTGCTCGATCTTTCGGCGCAGTTGGTCCTGGCCATTAGAGGGGCTGTCAGGAGGAGAAGACAGCAAGCTGCCTTAATTAATGCCCTGGCCCAGCGAGAGAACCGTCTCCGCCGCCGACGTCCCTATGAGTGGGAAAGGAGGCGTCAGAGGGACTTTTGGAGTGTGGTGGTGGGCCAATATTTCACACCTAACCTTTGGCTGTCACACTTTCGCATGTCCCGTGCCACCTTTGAGACGCTGTGCGGAAGAATTGGTCCTTTAGTTGCCCCCATCCCATGGCCAGGACGGCGTCCTATCCCAACAGATAAACGCATCGCTATTGACCACATGCGCCGAATACCGAGTGGTGGGTGAGGTATTCGGTGTAAGTAAGACCAGCGTCCATCGGTCCCTCTATGCCGTATGCCGGGCCATACAAGCCGAAATGATGAAGGAGTTCATCAGACTCCCAGATGTGGCCGAGGCACAGCAAATTGCGCAGTGCAACGCGACAAGGCACCTTGTGCCACAAGTGTACGCATCGGTTGATGGCACCCATATCCCTGTACTCCCTCCATCCGACGGATACCGGGACTACGTAAACCGAAAGGGGTGGCCCTCCATAATCCTACAGGCGGTCGTGGATGATCGGTATCAATGTGGGTAAGTGACAGATGGTGTGGCAAACAGGTGTGTATGATGGTTATTGCCCTGATGCCCTGAAAAGGCCATATGTTCAACAGCACGTGCCTGCCTTTCTGCAGCATCTGCACAACGCTGGAAGCATTGCATAGCCTGACCAAGAACAGTTGAAATTGAGCGAATGCTCTCTTGGTCCTTTTCTGCTTGTTCCTGCTGCTGCTGAAGAAGAGCTTCAAAGTAGGGCCCCATCTCCCTCTGTCTTGCAGTCGTTCTTGTGGACGAACGGGACCACGTTCTCCCACGTCTTGATGGTGCTGGCCCCTCAAGATGGGATCCGTCACCGTCTGCTGCCGACTCAGTCCTGTCGGGTGACTCTAAAATGTAATATGACAAAGTGGTATCAATAGCCTACCCAGCTAGAAATTTTTTGTTCTAAAAACATTCTGACAATGTTACCTATAATGTTGTTAGAATGTTTTTAGCGGGAAGTTTTCTTTAAGTTCCCAGAACGTTCTGGAGGAACGTTCTCTGAAAACATCTTAAAAATGTTTTGTGATAACCTTCTTAAAATGTTGAAAGGAAATATTGTTATAACATTATACCCTAATGTTTAAATGATGTTTTTAGCGGGAAGTTTTCTTTAAGTTCCCAGAACATCCTGGAGGAATGTTCTCTAAAAACATCCTAAGAATGATTTGTGATAACCTTCTTAAAATGTTGACAGAAAACATTGCTATAACATTAAACCCTAATGTTTAAATGATGTTTTTAGCGGTAAGTTTTCTTTAAATTCTCAGAACGTTCTAGAGGAACATTCTCTAAAAACATCCTTAAAAATGTTTTGTGATAACCTTCTTAAAATGTTGAATGAAAATGTTGCTATAACATTATACCCTAATGCAGGGGTACTCAAATACATTTGTCGAAGGGCCAGAATTTTTCTTAACAGACACCTTGGGGGCCGAACATTCAAATAGGCCTAGATTGAAATTAAATTCACCTTTTTCGTCTAATAATTTAAATATTTTTTATTTTACTTGTAAGCACATCATTTTTATTTATACACTTCATGGTGTTTTGTAAATGTCTTGACATTATCATTTACATATCATGCTGGAGCTTTACACTGCTGACTTGTATCCTCAGATATGCCCTGTGATTTTCAGCTTAAATATGAAAGGAGGCTGACCATCACAGGACATGTCTGACTCTGTTCTGAGGATACAAGTCATTGGTCCTGAAATGTGTGTTTCTCTTCTATAATACACATTCTACATCTCGGAGGCGACGTCTTTCCACACACGGGCTTCCTTCACCTTTCAAACGAGGCAGAGCTCAGTGGGAAACAGTAGGAGAGACACAGGCCGAGGGCACCGGGACACAACAGCGGGGGAGAAGCAGGTCGTGCAGCTGTGCACCGCTGACGTGCACGAAAAACAATTGCGTCTCATCAAATGTGCGCGGCTACGGCTTTTGAGTTGTGAGCGTGCATGACGCGCGGCTACATTGAATGGGTTTGAGCTCGCGCAAAAGACTCTTCATCTGAACGGCCCGGGCCCGCCATGCATGATGCACACACAGTTGAACCAAGACGGCGGTGAAAATCACCCACGGTCTCTGCAGACAGGCAGGGAAAACTCTGCAGTCCAGCCCGCTCCCCAAACACTCGCGCATGGTGATTTGGGTTCGTATGCGTTTGTGTATCCCAGTGCAGGGCCTCACAGGCACACACAAACGCTCCGCACGTGTTTCTATGTCCCAGCGCTTTGACTTACAGGCGCACGGAGCCCGAGAAATAAAGTATACAGTAATATGTAAACTAGTAGAACTCAGTCGCGAGCCTGATTGGAAGGTTCGGCGGGCCGGATGCGGCCCGCGGGCCGCCTATTGAGTACCGCTGCCCTAATGTTTTAATGATGTTCTTAGTGGGAAGTTTTTTTTTAGTTCCCAGAATGTTCTGGAGGAACGTTTTGTAAAAACATCCTAAAAATATTTTGTGATAACCTTCTTAAAATGTTGAATGAAAATATTGCTATAACATTATACCCTAATGTTTTAATGATGTTCTTAGTGGGAAGTTTTTTTTAAGTTCCCAGAATGTTATGGAGGGACGTTCTCTAAAAACATCCCGAGAATGATTTGTGATAACCTTCTTACAATGTTACAAATGAAAACATTGCTACAACATTATGCCCAAATATTCTTGCAAATGGTTACAGCTGACAGCAGTTTTTAATGTTTCCAGAATGACAATACTTAGGGACTCAATAACATGCTTTGAAGAAAAAAAGATCCACAAAGGTAATATTGTAACATTTCATTAAAATATTTAAACATTGAAATATGACATCATCATTCAATTTCAAGAGTACACTTTCCTAACAGACCACTAGGATCACTGAGAATTTACCTAATAATGGAACTGGACTACAAGCCCATGTTAATGTTTGACAACATTAATTTATTTAAAACATTTTTTGATCTACTTCAATAAGCAATACAAAAGTACAAGGTCATCTACTGTATGATTTGAACCATTTTAAATATCAATCACAAGGAAAAAACCCTAACCCAAAAATACAAAGAAAGGGTGTGTGTTCAATGTCCATGTGTCAGAATCCTCTGACAGCAGTGTGGGGCTCACACACTGCAGGACAGGAGTCTTCCTCTGTGACAGATGGTCCAGTTGCCTTAAATCACCACCTGCATTATGACAAAAAAAATCATAAAATCAGGATTGTTTCGGCTTCATTAGATGTCTTTTGGTTATCCTGTAAATTACAGACCATTAATAATGGAGTTAATACCGGAAATAACCAGTTATATCAGCAATATAAGTAAAGTAGATAAAAAGTGAGGTATGGTAATAGTGGTAGTGATACAATGTCTAGTAATTACTCTACTATTTACTAGTACTATATACAGAATTCCAAAAAACTTGTTAAAGGGATAGTTCAACACTTTGGCAAATTGGCCCATTGCCATAATCCCTATAGTTTTAGCAGTAGGCTTGTTACCTTTAATTGTGGGTGTAAGCTATTTTTAGAATGGCGGAGCAGAGCCGTGAGCTGCTCAGAGCTACACTATACGGAGGCTAATGGGATTTCTTGGTTTCCCTCATCAAACTCTGACCATTGACTGATGGCAGGACCCTATAGGTAACAGATTAATTAACGGAGTAATAGAATTTAGAAGGCGTGATTTCATAAGGGCTTAAGATCAATATTAAAAGTTGAATAGAAATGTGAAAATATTACCATTATCATGTCTTATCATAAGACATTTATGTAACATATTTAAACACCAGCTATAGCAAGTCTCACAGATTGCACTCTTGAAATGCTGTTCAATCAACCACAAAAATAAATAAATAATAAAAATACTATTTAAATAAATCAACTGTCTGCACTAAAAACAAAAAAACAACTGCCTGGTGTCTCTATTGTTAAAGTCTAGCGTTATTTCTCAGAGATTTTTATTTTTTTCCTCAGAGGTTTTTGCAATCTGAAGTCACGTAAAAGTAATGTAACACACGGCCAGTCGTCATAGAAACGAGACAGTCACGGATCTACCAAAGATACTCCATCTACTGTTTGGACCAGAGTGAAAACAAACATGTGTAAACGCAAACCTTACAAGCTGCAAAATTAAACAACAGAATGGATCATTTTCAGATCTGGTGAAAGCGTCTCGGCTCACAGAAGTCCGGAGCTCTGACGTTGTAACTTCACATCACAACTTCGTTGGGCATAACGGGACATGTCACGACGGAGAGGCCGTTACGGATACGTTACGTATTAAGTATTATCTGTTTGTTACCTCAATAAAGTCATTTCTATTTAATTTGTGTATATATCTTAGTCATTAACACTCTCTTTTTTGTAGTAAAAATAAGAGTGAAAGGTAAAAAAAAACAAAAAAAAACTAAATTCCCCAAAATTAAAACGGAAAAAATTATTTTATAGGGCCCCATTTGTATTACAGCTATGTTTACAAACTTGGCGGCTTTCTTTAGGTAAACAAGCCCCTCGGTGTATGTTTGAATAGCCATCTGACGTTGTCTGTGGGGGGGAAAAATGTGGTTTTGAGGGAAACAGGTAAACAGCCCAAACAATGTAAGATCCGCCTGCTCCCATTACATGCTGCTGTGGCGATGCGGGGACTAGGCTTGGGCGGTATTACGGTAATACCGTATACTGCAGGTGTTTAAAAATAGCAACGGTATCAGTTTCAATACCGTCAGGAAAAAATGCAATGCATTTATATAGGAGATAAGGATTAAATATTAAATAAAAGTAATTTAATGTCTAAAATTGATTATATGTCCAGTACAGAGGTTGCGCTAGACTTTTTCGTCGCCGGTCATTTTGACTGACGGGGTCATAAAAATTCCGTCATAATCTATTTTTACCGGTCACTTTAATTTTTTAAAAATGATAATAATGCCATATTCAATAGCATTCAATTTTAATTCATGTTTAATTCATATCAAGTCCAAACAAATTGAACAGAGAATGCTCCGGAGCAGAGTCGGCGTCAGAGCACATCCAACCTGGATCAGTCAGTGAATGCGGGGGTCACTTTCTGCCACTCAACAACTAAATACAACGTTAGATGACATCAGTTTTCTGTCATAAATCAACATGCTAACCCATGTGTTATACCAAAACATCCAAAGGAGCACGTTTTCACATAGGCACCGCATAGTGCACTGGCGTTAGCTCTCTCTCTCTCTCTCTCTCTCTCTGTGCCTCTCATCTCTCTTTACGCACGCACGCAGCCATTGCGCATCACTGAAACAACTGAAGCTATAGACCACACAGCCAGATGCAGCACAAATTCAGACAGGACAAGAGCCACTCAGCTTTAAGTGTTATAAACAATGCCACGGCAGGCAAAATACATTAAAAGAAGGCTTAACGTTACCTTTAGAAGAGTTGTGCGCGGCGAATGTGTGAAACGGTGATGTCCTACCCCCACCGCTCTACCTGTACCGAGACACACCGCTGTGTAGCTGCAGCTACGTAACTTAACAGCTGACTACTGTCGGCCCCTCGGACACTGCAGCTAAATCTCGCCCGTTAAATCATTATCGACCGTCATATTTGCACTGACACGACTCCCAGTCAACATTTAATCCACTTGAAGGAGTTTGAATACTGCGGGGAAGCTTTCTGTCTTCTTCTCTGTTGTTAGTGTTTATGTGTGGCAGCGCCACACACGCTCCACACAGGCCTGGGGTATGTACTACAGCGTTTTCTATTGAGCGCACCAGCCAGCTGTGAGGTTTTTTTTTTTTTTTTTTTTTTATCTAATTCTCACCGTAGTGACTTTGTGACATTGTATATGTTTTATATCGTTATCCACTGCTCCATTTATTGATTATCCGCCGGCTTCATTGTAAACAAATGCAAATGGCCAGACGGCCATGGCTGTGAATTGCAATCTGTCAAAATGACGGATGGCCTCAAAATCTTTCCGTCACCGTTTTAAAAAAACGGTCAATGACGGAAAATATCCGGTTAACGCGACCCCTGGTCCAGTAGCACTTATGTGTGCGCTCCACCGTCGGACACGTTCCGCCATAGTCACTCTCACTCACACATCACACAGCCAGATCGCTCTGCACACAGTTTATGAACTTATTAGTTTCAACAAGTCGGTTGTTGCCCGTTTATCACCAATAAACACAGTAGATGAGCGTGAGTGACTGAGCTGCGGCAGGTGGGGTGGGGGGTCCGCGGCGTGGAGCGGTGAGGGACTGTGACTGCAGCGGGGACTATCATGTCTCTGCTCCGTGACACTGTGACTGACCGCCGGTGAGCCTGTGGGACGGTCCCGCTAATCGTTGAAAACACCAGTGATACGTCTCCAAACCAGAAATGTCTGGAACAACATCGGAAAAAGTCGCTCTTGACAAGAAAAAAAAAAAAAAGGGACCGGACCTGCCGTGCCGTGTAAAAAAAAAAAAAGACTGACAGCGAGTGCCTGTCATGACTTCCTGTATCTGGCCCTTCAAAATAAAAGTCCTATAGCCTTTCATATACAGTTCGGTCATATAGATTTTGACTTAATTTTGACAAGACAGGGCTCCAAATGTTTTTTGTTTTTTTCCTGCGACCAATCGACCAATGAGATTTTGGTCTGCTAATGTTTAGCCCTAGTATTCAGTTTCTGATTGGTGAAGACACAAGCCAATGTTTGGTAATGACACTTACGTCATCATTTTTAATTAGTCACAGTAATACCGTATACCGTGGTAAAATGTGGAGGAAGTTTGACGGTATTAAAATTTGGATACCGCCCAAGCCTAGCGGGGACAGACAAAACTACTGCAGAACAGGAGACATTACAAAGAAAATCTTTAGATTCATTCTTTCACACCAAAAATATTACGAAACTACAGCCCCAGGTTGAATTTGCCCGGAATTGTTGGCAGGTCTGCTGACACCCACAGTTTACCTTTTTAACGGCCAGCTGCTGCGAGTATGGGAACAGGGAGGGAGGCAGAGGGCAGGAAGGAGGGAGCAGGGGTTAAACGCTTTACGCCGGGGCCACACCGGACACGGAAGCACCGCAAAGTGCCGCTAAGCGGAACCATTTTCATTTCAGGGTCAATGTTAACCAATTGTGTTGTGCACACCAGACGTGAAGCACCGCGATTGTTTTGACGTCTATTTTGTGCGCGAGCCGCGAGCGATCGCGTCAATCCTGGCAGGACACACAAAGAAACACGAGAGAATCCGGTCAATTTTATAAATAAAACACAGAGATTGACTAATACGAGAGGCCAATGTGTGTATGTTTGTAGCTTATTTGTGTTTATTAATCTAAACATAGCGCGAGAGATGAACACACACACATATAGGCTACACACAGTATATACAAACACACACACAGCTGAGGGGCAGAATTGTTAATACGATATGTGTGGGGCAGAATCGCTTGTCGACTGGCACGGAAAAATGCGCGTCTGGTGTGAACAGGAGGGCTCTGTCTCGCGTGCGATTTTCGTGGCGCACCGCGTCCGATGTGTCCCCGGCGTTAGGTTCAGTAGACTTTTTTTCTCCTACTCTACACAACTATACAATGGGTTGAAACTGCTTCACCACACTGCTGCATCGTGTTGTCAGACATGAGTGTTGCATGATTCTCTATTGGCGCATTTCCACTAGCACAGCTTGGCTCGGCTTTGGTTGTGTTTCCATTACAACTGAGTATCACTTGGTGCCTCCTCGACATGGGCGGGATCGTCATAACACGGCTGCGCGAAACCGCCGTGACATCATTTACACTGCGCCGAGCAATGTAGAAATCCGGAAGACCAGAACAACAACAACAACAACATCAGAGGAGGACAGCATGGAGGACATCGAGGCGATCGTGTTGCTGCTCACCCTGTTGTCTTTCTTGAGTCTTGTTTTTATTTACATTCTAGTCGGTCGTCGCGCGGTTATGACGCTTCCAGTGACGACACTCATCGGCCAATCAGTGGAAGGGAGTCGGCTGACGTCACGTTTTAGTAACGCTTCAGCTCGCTTGGAACCAGGGCTGCGGTAATACCAAAAGTGTACCTGGTTGCAGGTACTGTGTGCTAGTGGAAACATGCAAATAGCGCGCCGAGCCGAGCCGAAGCGCGCTGAGCCGAAGCGCGCTGGTGGAAACACGCCATATGTCAGCAGCTTTTTGCGTAGTTTAGAAAGGCAAATCGTACCAGCGTATTTTGATGTCAAATTGCATACCTGCTTCGCAAAATGCGTACACACGAGAAGGTCTCAGACTCAGAGCAGAACTTGGTGCGGTGGCCCGGCAGGCTTTCAGCAGCTTGATCCCCTGGTCCAGCCCCAGCTCTCTTCTCCACAGCTTTCCAGTTTTCAGCAGGACACCGCAGCTGCCGTGACATATTGGCATGTGAAGTGTAACCCACTAAGCGCCACAGGGTAGTATGATATATGGACCAGGGACAGGCTCCTAACAGGAGGGTTAAAGTGACAGAGAGAGAGAGAAAATGACAGATTATCATAAATGGAGCCACAGGATACAGTCAGCTTGGCTGTATTGACTTGTATGGAAAATAAAATAAAAAATACATGGAAAGTGTCCAGTGTTATGTTCGTTTCAATGTCCCTTTAATGTCGTTGTTGTGGTCAAGTCAGCACGCTCAGTCCAAAGGGAATAAAGTCAAGTCAGATGTAGTTTAAAAGTCTTAAAGTCTGTGTTAAGTGTCATCCGAGATTTGATAAATATGTTAGAATATGGTTCTTGAAAACACATGCAAAGACCGATAACTATGGAGCACTGATCTGAGGGTAAAACAGTTTTTGAGGACAAGGATTTCTCAGTCCAGGTGAGACGCTGAAGCATCGGACTCATATCTGGCCACCACTGGCAATGGGAGCCCTGAGCTATGGGCCAGACGCTCCAGCGCCTCACCTGGACTGTATGTCTTTTCCCTCAGCATGTGTTTATCTGAAGTATTCAGAATTAGAGCTGGACTCAGACTCAGAGGTTCAAACCTGTAGCTGCCCGGGTATGATGTGACAGTTTGCATGAATGTCGTTTGGTGGTACTTGATTGAAAGTTCAAATTTGACAAAGCTCAGCAAGTGGGCAGGGCTTCAGTGCCTGCAGCAGACACAACTCCAGCTTCCAGAGCTAGGAGAACTGCTTGATTTTGTCATGATTTTAAAACCTAATTTACTAAACTAATTTTTCTAGCATTAAATCAAATTTGACAGGATGGTTAAGACATCTGTGGTGTGACTAACTTAGAAAACTAGTTTAATTTTATACAGACTTTAAGTTAAGTAGCCGTGAGTCTATGGTGGTCCTACCACAGTGTGGATGAAGGTGTCGAAGAGGGTTTGGTGTCCTCCTTGGACACAGTCGATGTTGACCCAGTCCTCGGGAAGGAGAAGCCTTCTCACTGGGGGCTCGCCATCTCCCTTGTTGGGGAGAATCCAGAGTTTCCTGACAGATCTCAAAAACCTAGCCTGTAAAGACAATGCTCTTACTATATGTTATTTTGAAACTCTCTATGGCCATATTCAAGACAAAACACTAGTATAACACAACAGTGATTAAATTATCTTTTTCTTCTAATCTCAAATGGAGTATTTTAAATGAATTATCATATTATAGCTCTTTTCCTATCAAATATAATTAATTTCCCTTTTTTTGTCTGTTACATACATTGCCATAAAATGATGAACTAAATAACAGCAAAACACACATCCTATGGGCTACACTTCTCAATGTCAAAATAGTCTTTTGATTTTGTGATAATTGAACAATGAATTTAGGCTAGCAGTTTCTTTAATTAAACATACTACTAGGGGTGTAACGGTATATGTATTCGTCCCGTGCCGTCACGGTACGGGGGTCACGGTTCGGTGCACACAGTCACACGACGAATACGTCTGAATGAATATTAAAAAAAATAAAATAAAAAAAAGTCGAGTCCTCACTCCAATCCAGGTGGCGGTAATGAGCCTCGAAGCTGCCTGCTACTGTCATAACAGACGAAGAAGGGAAGTGATGAGAGAGTGAAGTTAGAGCAGGAGAGCTGTCTGCTTCATTCATGTCACTGTGGCTTCTCAATGAAACACAACGGCGACGGCGGCGGCTCGCGACCATAGACTGTGGCAGCTCGCGACTGGTCCACCGGACAAAGTCCGTTGGCGCTGTTTCACGGATGCGCGCTGCGTCGTTAGAAACGCATCAAACACGTAGCGCATGTTCACCCACCTCCCCGCTCTCCCTCCCTCCCTCCCACATGTCAATCACTGGTGCAAGGAAAAAGACAACTTGTGTGTAACAACTTATCCCGCTGCTTAGCCTCTTGACATGAACACAGACAGGAACATCACCAAAGCAACTGGCATCTAGTCTAAATTAACTGTGTAAACCAACATTGATGTTAGTTTCTTGTTTTTTTAAATAATAGTTGTCAGTTGTCAAGTGCAAGTTTTTTTCCTCTAGAATTAATGAATGGCATGATCCTAATGCACTTGTTTAATTTTATATTCTATATATATATTTTTTTTTTTTACTTTTATAACACAAGACAGATTTTAGTTTTACATTCAATAGTGTCTGTTGTACCGAAACCGTACCGAATCGTGACCCCTGAACCGAGGTACGTACCGAACCGTGACTTTTGTGTACTGTTACACCCCTACATACTACACATTATGAACAAAGTAAACACACACTGTAGCATAACAAAATAGCATATCTCATTTTCTATTAGGTTATCAGTGCAGAAATATGCAGCTCTAAATCTTGCTTTAATACACTTAGCATACAACACTAAACGGTAAGTCAGGTTCATGTATTCTCGGTGGTTTTCCACCTCTCCTGCTCCACTCACCACATGGCCAATACAGTTAGCATGCGCTAGCTTAACTCCACCAACTCACCATGACACCGCCAAAAGTAGTGATAGTCCTGGCTCACGGCTCCTAAACCACCGCTCGGACTCAAGTTGCATCCCTTAAATAATTATTCAGTGGTGATAACCGCGTTCACAACCACTGCGTGCTTAATTTCTGCTTGTTTTCTTCCTTGTATCTCACCCCTGCAGCCTCACTGCTCTGACTCGGCACTGACGAATTCAAACTGGACGGGGCGGGACTTACTCCCCTCTGACCAATCATTGATCTGCGCTGCCTGATCTAGCCAATGAGGATCAAGTGTGTGCAAAATCACTCTGATTGACAGATTAATGAACAAATGAGGAAATAATGTGAATAACTAGTAAACTAGAGCACTGGAAAAGAGAGTAGCGACACGCATTGGTCAAGTGGAAACGCCCCCTGGTGGCGGGATATGGGTATTGCAAATGCGCCCAAGAGCTGGCATCTCTGCAGTGTTGGTGAATGAGTAAGTGCGGTATTTTCAATAATTTAAGGACATTTATCACCCACGTTAATAGCATAATCGTGGACCCTTTTACAGATAAATATTAACATATAGTGGCCATTAATTGTTGTGTCACGAATGCTTGCTGTTTTAAATGATAAAGATAAGTCCACTAAAGTGTCATACCAGTTTGCGCGCTAAATTCAACTGTGTTAGCTAACTGTTTGCCACTTAAGCCTGTGTTTTCTTTAGTTTGTTTGTTTGGTCAAGCAAGTTATTGTGCTGCTGGCTTTTATTTTATTTCCATGCCAGGTTTTTTATGTTATTTATTTTGACAGCTGGTGGTTGCTTAGCAACGGTAAAGCGTTCGCTCGTCCCCTTCTGTGTTTGTCCGCTGTGTGACCGGTAGTACTGTAAACAGCTCCGTGTGTTTTTATTAATTATCTTTTTTTTAATCAAAATTGGAGGAAAAACTTAACATAATACGTTTTGGGTTTGATTTTGTCACATTTTGTAATGGTTTTTCAGTGTTGTCATCTTTTATTTTGTGTGTTATATCTATGTTTATAAAAAAACAGTTGTTCACATTAACGTTACAATTTAAATTTTGAAATAAATAAATTATAAGCATAACTTAATATGACCAAGGCACCTAAAAGCAAAAACACAGCAGTTTTCATCAATTTACAAGCAAGTTGGCAACACACATACATTGGAGTGAATGGGTTTCTTGGGCGGATTTGCAATACCCATATCCTGCCACTAGGGGGAGAATAAAGTGACCACGGGAGTCTATGGTGGTGTCGCTACTCTCTTTTCCAGTGCTCTATAGTAAACTAACTGGACCCAATTCTCTACTGGGGATCAATAATCAATTCAAAACAGTTATTGTAGTCTTACCATGATCCACGATCACAATCTGTGCCTCCAATGTGGACTTGGGAGCGAAGTAGTCTGAAGTTGCAGCAGGTTCCTGGTTCCTGTTGTGTCCCGCCGGCTTGGGGGTCAAACCACCACCACTATTGGTGCAAGTCTTGAATTTTAATTTGTCATGAGGCCCACCGGCTGGGCGGTAAATCTACTACATGCCAATGATCTTATCAACTGCCTAGGCTAGAATAGATCACTGACACCTTAATAACTGTTGTGTAAAACACACACACAACAATGAGCAAGGCAACATATGCCACTAAAACACACATAGCCCCATTTTCTTTTCTTTTTTAAGATCATCCCGTGAAAATACATTAGCATGATGATTTAAAAAAATATATTTTAATTTTATTATCCTGTAAATATACCCCAAAACCATTAAATCCAAATTGGCAAGCTTTCAGACCACCATTTAGCTTCCCCTTAATGTACAACCTACAACCAAGTTGCCCACTTATTTCAAACAGCCCACACAAATATAGTGGGCTGTATAGAGCTGCCTGTATTTTATATTGTGGCAAAGGAGTTGTTGTCCTCATTCGGGGAAAGATGGACTGTAGAGTAGACAATGGATAAATAATTGCCTGCCCATCTCTGTCAGGTTTCTCATGTTCCCATGATAATTACTGACTTTTCTCATATCAAACTTCATATCACAGATATCATAAAATTCAGCTGCTGCTGATTTGAACATTTTCTAAAGTAGCCTATGTGAAAAATAACTTTTGCCCCATACTGTAATCAGTGTCATACAAAACGAGCCCATTGATATCGTGAGAGAAGATGAGTCAACCTAGTGCATATTTCCTTATAATTGATGAGTAAAATATTGATAAGTAAAAAAAATAATTATTAGCTGATGACTGACTGATCAGTCCTCTAGTCATCATCAATCATTGTGATAGAGCAGGATGGTTTATAAAGGCTATAATGTAATCGAGGCCTTGTTAACATACTGAAAACCTGTTCTGAATGTTGCTTTGAGAATGTTCCTCTGTTATTTTCCTCTAACATCAGGGAAATGTTTTATAGAAGAACATTCAATAATCCATTAACTCAAAAACATCCCCAGGACATCCTAAGCATGTTTTAGACAAATATTATACGTTTGTTAACATATCACATTACAAAAATGTTTTAGAAAAGAACACTGCATAATCTGAAGTATCAATAACATCATGAAAACATTTTCCAAATATTACTTAGAAAATGTTCTTAATGTGATATTATTTAACATTGAGGGAACATTGTATTAATAACATGCTGTAATCTGTTACCTAAACATTGTCCCTAAATATTCTCATAATGTTACATGCAAAACATTCTTCCTTTGTTTACATAAAACATTAAAGGAACATTTGTTAAAAAAAAAAAAAAAAAAAAAAAAACATTTTGTGATCTGAGGCATCAATAACATCCGGCAAACATTTTCAAAATGTTGCTTTGTGCATAGTCGTCATTTATCATCATATAACATTGTAAGAATGTTTTTGTAAATAACATAATATAATCTGAGGCCTTAATAACGTAATGAAAACGTTTTCTGGATGTTGCTTTGAGAATGTTCCTTTGTAGTTTTCCTGTTACATCAGGGTTATGTTCTCTAGAAGAACATTCAATAATCCATTAACTCAACAACATCCCCAGAACATCCTAAACATGTTTTAGACAAATATTCTATGTTTGTTAACATATCACATTACAGAAATGTTTTGGAAAAAAACATTGTGTAATCTGAAGTATCAATAATATCCTGAAAATATTTTTGAAATATTGCTTAGAAAATGTTCTTCGTGTGATATCACTTAACATTGTGGGAACATTTTATAAATAACATTATGTAATCTGTTACCTAAATGTTGTCCCTAAAATATCCTCAAAATGCTATGGATAAAATGTTCTTCCTTTGTTTATAAATGATATTACACAAACATGCTATTTGTGATCTGAGGCATCAATAACATCCTGCAAACATTTTCAAAATATTGCTTTGTGCATATTCTTCATTTATCATCATATATCATTGTAAGAATGTTTTATAAATAACATAATATAATCTGAAGCCTTAATAACATAATTAAAATATTTTCTGGATGTTGCTTTGAGAATGTTCCTTTGTGGTTTTCCTGTTACATCATGGAAATGTTCTCTAGAAGAACATTCAATAATCAATTAACTCAACAACATCCCCAGAACATCCTAAACATGTTTAGACAAATGTTCTACATTTGTTAACATATCACATTGCAGAAATGTTTGGGAAAAGAACATTGCGTAATCTGAAGAATCAATAACATCCTGAAAACATTTTCCAAATATTACTTTGAAAATGTTCTTAACGTAACATTATGGGAACATTTTATAAATAACAATCTGTAATCTCTACGTAAACGTTGTCCCTAAAATATCCTCAGAATGCTATGGGTAAAATGGTCTTCCTTTGTTCATAAATTACATTACACAAACATGCTACTGTATTTGTGATCTGAGGCATCAATAACATCCTGCAAACATTTTCAAAATATTGCTTTGTGCATATTCTTCGTTTATCATCATATAACATTGTAAGAATGTTTTATAAATAACATAATATAATCTGAGGCCTTAATAACATAATGAAAACATTTTCTGGATGTTGCTTTGAGAATGTTCCTTTGTGGTTTTCCTCTAACATCAGGGAAATGTTCTCTAGAAGAACATTCAATAATCCATTAACTCAACAACATCCCCAGAATATCCTAAACATGTTTAGACAAATGTTCTACATTTGTTAACATATCACATTGCAGAAATGTTTGGGAAAAGAACTTTATGTAATCTGAAGTATCAATAACATCCTGAAAACATTTTCCAAATATTACTTTGAAAATGTCCTTCATGTGATATCATTTAACATTGTGGGGATATTTTATTAATAACATTCTGTAATCTGTTACCTAAACATTGTCCCTAAAATATCCTCAAAATGCTATAGGTAAAACGTTCTTCCTTTGTTTATAAATTACATTACACAAACATTCTATTTCTGATATGAGGCATAAATAACATCCTGAAAACATTTTCAAAATATTGCTTTGTGCATATTCTTCGTTTATCATCATATAACATTGTAAGAAAGTTTTATAAATAACATAATATAATCTGAGGCCTTAATAACATAATTAAAATGTTTTCTGGATGTTGCTTTGAGAATGTTCCTTTGTGGTTTTCCTCTAACATCAGGGAAATGTTCTCTAGAAGAACATTCAATAATCCATTAACTCAACAACATCGGCAGAACATCCTAAACATGTTTAGACAAATGTTCTACGTTTGTTAACATATCACATTGCAGAAATGTTTTGGAAAAGAACATTGTGTAATCTGAAGTATCAATAACATCCTGAAAACATTTTTGAAATATTGCTTTAAGAATGTTCCTTCTTTGTTATTGTGTAACGTTGTAAGAATGTTTTTAAAATAACATATTCCAATCAGAGGCCTAAATAACAT